>NW_011486728.1:12944-14625 GCF_000754665.1 Bison bison bison | reverse complement strand
GTATATTGCATTTCCCCTATGTTTTGGTACCAGCTAAATTGAGAAGATGGGGTGATCAAGACAGACACATTGAGCACAAGCATGTGTTTTGTAAAGTTAGGATGCTACAGGGGTCAACGGCAGTGCACAGAGTATGTGCCATCTTCTCTGCTCTGAGGGTTCATGGGAGACCCTTTGAAGAAAGTAACACTGAAATTAAGACCTAATGGAAGGATGATCAGGAACTAGTTCGAAAAAATATCAGAGTGGATGGATGTTCCAGTTAGAGGGGTACCAAATCTGAAAGCCCAAAGAAAGAATGAGAGAAAAAAATCAGGGAAGGACAGAGAAACAGAGAGACTAAGAGATGACAGGAGGAATAAAAATGAGAGGGACTGAGTAAGAGGTGACACTGGAGAGGAAGTTACCAGGCAAGTAAGATGTAAAAGCTGTATCAGGAAACTAGGAATTTATCCTAAGAGCAATGAAGAGCCACATAAGACAACATAAATAGTGTTTTGACAAAGCTAGTGGTTGATACATAGGCATCGAACAGAACTAATGCACTTGAGTCTATTTTTAGTCAATGGATGAAGCAGCAAGGGAAATTTTGGTGATCCTCAGAGATAACCCTGATTAAACATACCTTCACTAGAGGAAAAATGGCTGGCCACTGGGACAATTATGAGGCTAAAAATATTGCTCTTTCATAGAGTACTCTACTAGACTTTCTCTTCTCCACCTTAATTCTTGCTTCCCAACATGGCTGTGTAACAACTATTCCAAAATTAGAGGCTTCAATAATAATTACTAAACTCATTTAACCAATTTCAGGTCATCAAGAGTTGGCTAACCTAGGCAGGGTTCATCTAGATGGTTCCACCTTAAACTGTGGATACAGATATCCTGATTCCTAGCTGAGGCATGGATTCAATTCGCTCCATGCGTGCTTAGTCATTCTAGGGTTTACCCTGAAAGGACATCCCAATGGCTATGTTTTGGCTATGGCTCAAAACAGCAAGTAGAAGCACAGGAGGCCTCACAAAGTCTAGGATCAGTCCTGCACACTATCACTTCCTCCTCTCTATGGCTTATTGTTTTTCAGTTGCTCAATTGTGTCCAACTCTTTGCGACCCATGAACAGCAGCACGCCAGGCCTCCCTGTCTGCCACTATCTCCCAGAGCATACTCAAACTCATGCCCATTGAGTCAGTGATGCCATCCAACCATCTCATCTTCTGTTGTCCCCTTCTCCTCCTACCTTCAATCTTTCCCAGCATCAGGGTCTTTTCCAATTAGTCAGCTCTTCACATCAGGTGGTCAAAGTATTGGAGCTTCAGTTTCAGCATCAGTCCTTCCAATGAATATCACTTCCTCCTCTTCTATGGCTAGTCCCACCTCTTGTTGTGGCAAATATACATAATATATACATATATAATATACACACTATATACATATATGTATATAACATATGTGTGTGTGTATATATATATATATGTTATGTATATTTTTCTTGTGGCTCAGATGGTAAAGAATCTGCCTGCCATGTATGAGACCCAGGTTTGATCCCTGGGTTGGGAAGATCCCCTGGAGAAGGAAATGGCTTCCCACTCCAGTATTCTTGCCTAGAGTATTCCATGGTCAGAGGAGTCTGGCAGGCTGCAGTCCATGGGGTCACAAAGAGTCGGACATGACTGAACAA
>NW_011486728.1:7775-10603 GCF_000754665.1 Bison bison bison | reverse complement strand
TATCGAATTCTGTTTACATTGTGTAATATAGATAATAAAACCAGGTTTTTGCTAGGGAGGCTGTATCTTTTAAATGTAAAATCACAATGCTGAATGTGGCCTCAAGGTACACTCCCTTACTACAGATTCTGATTTTACTTTTTCAGCATCATCATAAGATACACCCGCCCCCCCCACACACACACACTCAGTCACAAATCATTGATTCAGAAAGCAAAGGGACCAGAAGGGTTTGTTGCTATAATTGTTTGTGTTTAGTTTAGTTTTGTTTCTGTCATAGAGAGTGTAGAGACTAATCAAGGTTTGTGCTTGTGTGATGGACAGAGAAGCAAGGGATTACAGAGGAGAGCTGGCTGTGTGAAGCCACTAGGGATATGGAAGGGATGGAGGTGTGGGGAAGGGGGAGTTAATTGCTGACACAAGCTAAGGGAGCAGGTGGGTGGAAAGGACAAGACTGGGAAGATTAGGTTCTATCCACCCCTCAGTTGCATGCCTTAGTAAGCCCATTTCAGCCCACCCATTGATGTCCACAGTGGACACACAAATGTAGGCAGAAAAGATGAATGGGCTCTCTTTATGATAAAAATCCCGAAGAGGCTTAGGGATAATGTAGAGAGGCAAAGAAAAATATGCGTGAGTGAGGTTAGAGGGAAAGCTTTCTAGGCTTAATGTGTTTCAGAAATTATTCAAGAATAAGTCAAGTGTGAAATATGGCCATTGAGACCCTGCCAAGGTTAGTATGAACCATGAGGATCTGGTGAGCAAATTCTAGCTATGTAATCAAAAACTGCCTGGTTGAAACTTTAACTTAAGTACCAATTTTCCTCACCCCCAGTTTCACTAAAAGAGGGTGCTCTGGGGGGTTGGGGGACAGGCTGTGCCCATGGTGCAGGTATTTGTGCTGAGCCGGATAAAGTGGTTCCTGGACCCTCTGTTACAGAGGCTTTTTTTTTTTTTCATTCCCTTTACTTCCTCTCTCCCCCAAGACCTAGATTTTCACCTCAGAATCCTACACAAAACTGACAGAGAAACACTCCTTTTGATAAGGTTTTACCAGAGACCTATCAATGGTCTCTTTTTCATTCAAATTGGCCAATTCTTGGCTAGATACAGGGACAGAGATAAGGGCTAAACGAAGCCTGGAAAACAGGAATAACGAGGAGGGGGGAGTATCATGGCCTCACACAGGCCATGATTAATTGGTGTCACCAGAAGAAAACCCTCTTTGAAAACTCAGTGAATATTCTAGCAAGGGCATATTTCACATCATCTCCAAGTTTATAATTATGCTCACTACACTCCAATGGAAATCTCTCCCCAGATTTTACTCTCTAATGGCCATGTAATAAAAGGCAATATATATTCTTATGCTAAGCCATAAATAGGGAGCACTCAGCAGCACTGTCTTTCTGAGGAAATCTCGGGTCTTCAGGGATGCATAGTCGTTCACACAATAAGGAGACACAAATCAACATGGTGGCCAAGCAGGCATGGGTGAATGATGGCCTCGGCTCTTAATGAAACCAAACCATGAAAGGCATTAGAAAGATTGATTGGTGTTAAGTTAGCTGCCAGTGTTAGCTGGGGTACCCCAGGCTGTAATGAAACTGCCAGGGTTTATTTATGGAGACAGAGGGTTTAGGATGTAACTTATGTCCAGCAGGCTGGTGTTTCAGACACACATTCTTGACCCTCCACAGTGAACAGAGCAATAGACACCCACTTCCATGTGGCTCCTTGGAATGTATGAGAATGGCATTCTTTTCTAAAACTTTGCACCAGGTTGAAAAAGGACAGGTTGCCAACCAGAAGGAAAACGGATCAAGGTTAGGTATAGTTTGAAAATATTGACTTGAGGTAGGGCAAGAGAAGATGTCAAACCAATTCCTGCTGAAAGGAAACCAAACACATGTATTCATATGCAAAAACAATGCCATTGTCTAAGCCAGTGGATAAGATATAGGCCTATTTTCAATGTTTGGGAATCCTCTTCTACCCATGGCTCCTTCCATGAGAGCCAGAAAGATGGGAGAAAGAAGGAAAACCAACATTAATTCTGATCATTCAGTCGTGTGCTCAGGCTCTGGGGACACAGAGCAGGGACAAGGGTGGAGGGTGGATCTGGGTGGAGGAGCAGAATTACCAGTGTGTTGCCACCTTCTTCAACCCAAGCCTCTGCTCTGCAGTGTTAGGTTTATGGGGATGTGGGGAAAAGGATGGGACAAAGCTGACAAATAGGACTTCCCGAAAGCCACAAAGAATACACAGATTGTAGCAGGGCCAAGAGGCTGGAAATGTCACCCGATCAGAGAGGATCTTTAATTTCTGCCTGATTGGCTCCAACAGAAGGAAAAGGGGAAATGGGGGCATGAACTTTGTGCTACAGGCATGACTCCTCAAAAGCCATCTCTCTCTTAGTGTGCTGCCTCCAACTTTAAAGAGATGTCTATGAACTGGTCTTATGTTCTGGTGGCTCTGGCATCTGTGCTGCTCTTTGGCCTGTGGACACACCACTTCAGTCTCTGCCCTCCTCAGCACAAGCTGTCCTATTCTCCCCTCCATGTGTGCTCTGTGTCTTTTTCCTCTTCTTATAAGGACACCAGTCCCTGGATTAGGGCCCACCCTAGCCCAGTATGACATCATTATGACTACTTACATCTGCCAAGACCCTACTTCAAATACGGCTATATTCTGCAGTTCCAAGTGGCCATGATGTTTGGAGGGGATACTCTTCAACCCAGTATATCGCCCAAAAGACATCCATGTTGTATCTCTGGAACCTGGGAATATTACCTTCACACCAAAGGAATGGATAATATGTTAGATGG
>NW_011486728.1:5691-6671 GCF_000754665.1 Bison bison bison | reverse complement strand
ACTGAGAATTTTTAGTCTCAGAACAGTGATCTTCAAAGTTGCAACAGTACATCTTCACTGGTACTTCATTGGTAAAATATTTTTTAATTCTAAATATTTAATATATATTTATGTTTATTTTTGTATAAGGTATTTGTAAGTTCTGTTGTTTTATATACACTAAAAAGCACAGACAAAAATGCAAAATGTAATGGTTTGAAATGGAAATGAAATGAAAACTGCTTTAAAATAACTTTAAATTTGCTTAGTAATACCACCAAAATTGTCAGTCATATATACCATGAAAAATAATATTACAAATATTCCTGTGAGAGTACTGCAATTAGGAAAATTATGAAAGTCTTTGAAATGCATAAAAGATTACTAGGTATCCTTTCAGGGGAATGCTGAGCATAATCTAGGAAACCCTTTAGGGTTATCTGATTCTATAGAGCTTCGCATCTTTGATTGTCTTGCTGGAATGTGCTTAGTTACCCAGTCGTGTCCGACTCTTTGTGACCCCAAGGACTATAGCCCGTCAGACTCCTCTGTCCATGGGATTCTCCAGGCAAGATTACTGGAGTGGGTTGTCACCCCTCCTCCAGGGGGTCTTCCCAACACAGGAATCGAACCCAGGTCTCCTGCATTACAGGTGGATTCTTTACCTTCTGAGCCACCAGGGTTGGAGCAGGCTATTTTACAACTCTATTAATTGTAAAGATGGGCTCGATAAAGGACAGAAATGATATGGACCTAACAGAAGCAGAAGATATTAAGAAGAGGTGGCAAGAATACACAGAAGAACTATACAAAAAAGATCTTCACGACTCAGATAATGATAATGGTGTGATCACTCACCTAGAGCCAGACATCCTGGAGTGTGAAGTCAAGTGGGCCTTAGAAAGCCTCACTACGAACAAAGCTAGTGGAGGTGATAGAATTCCAGTTGAGCTATTTCAAATCCTGAAAGATGATGCTGTCAAAGTGCTGCACTCAATATG
>NW_011486728.1:4032-5225 GCF_000754665.1 Bison bison bison | reverse complement strand
ACATCATGAGAAACGCTGGGCTGGAGGAGGCCCAAGCTGGAATCAAGATTGCCGGGAGAAATATCAATAACCTCAGATATGCAGATGAAACCACCCTTATGGCAGAAAGAAGAGGAACTAAAAAGCCTCTTGATGAAAGTGAAAGAGGAGAGTGAAACAGTTGGCTTAAAGCTCAACATTCAGGAAACGAAGATCATGGCATCTGGTCCCATCACTTCATGGGAAATGGATGGAGAAACAGTGGAAACAGTGTCAGACTTTATTTTGGGGGGCTCCAAAATTATTGCAGGTGGTGATTGCAGCTATGAAATTAAAAGATGCTTAGTCCTTGGAAGGAAAGTTATGACCAACCTAGATAGGATATTGAAAAGCAGAGATATTACTTTGCCAACAAAGGTCCATCTAGTCAAGGCTATGGTTTTTCCAGTACTACGGATGTGAGAGTTGGACTGTGATGAAATCTGAGCACCAAAGAATTGATGCTTTTGAACTGTGGTGTTGGAGAAGACTTTTGAGAGTCCCTTGGAGTGCAGGGAGATTCAACCAGTCCATCCTAAAGGAGATCAGTCCTGGTGTTCATTAGAAGCTGTTCATTGGAAGGACTAATGCTGAAGTGTTCATTGGAAGAACTGATGTTCTTTGGAAGGACTGGGTGTTCTTCCAAAGAAGAACTGTTCAATGGAAGGACTGATGATGAAGCTGAAACTTCAATACTTTGGCCACCTCATGTGAAGAGTTGACTCATTGGAAAAGACCCTGATGCTGGGAGGGATTGGGGGCAGGAGGAGAAGGGGACGACAGAGGATGAGATGGCTGGATGGCATCACTGACTCGATGGACGTGAGTCTGGGTGAACTCTGGGAGTTGGTGATGGACAGGGAGGCCTGGCGTGCTGCGATTCATGGGGTCGCAAAGAGTCGGACACGACTGAGTGACTGAACTGAACTGAACTGATTAATAGCAAGGATATGATGATAATTCAAATTATTTTTACCCATAGAAATGCAAATGAGTTGCGTCTAGCAGAGGTGCACCTGATTCCTGCCCCATAGAAAACTGGTTTGCTGCCTCGTTGTTGTTTTTTACTCCTAAGTCATGTCTGACTCTTTTTCGACCCCATGGACTGTAGCCCACCAGGCTCCTCTGTCCCTGGGATTTCCCAGGCAAGATACTTGAGTGGATTGCCATTTTCT
>NW_011486728.1:0-2062 GCF_000754665.1 Bison bison bison | reverse complement strand
TGTCCATCACCAACTCCCGGAGTTCACCCAGACTCACGTCCATCGAGTCAGTGATGCCATCCAGCCATCTTATCCTCTGTCATCCCCTTCTCCTCCTGCCCCCAATCCCTCCCAGCATAGAGTCTTTTCCAATGAGTCAACTCTTCACATGAGGTGGTCAAAGTACTGGAGTTTCAGCTTTAGCATCATTCCTTCCAAAGAAACCCCAGGGCTGATCTCCTTTAGAATGGACTGGTTGGATCTCCTTGCAGTCCAAGGGACTCTGAAGAGTCTTATCCAACACCATAGTTCAAAAGCATCAATTCTTCGGCGCTTAGCCTTCTTCACGGTCCAACTCTCACATCCATACATGTCCACATATCTAGGATCTAATAAATCCCTTAGTAAACAATCCTAGAGTATTTGAGAGTCCTTTAGCTCATTTAAACAAAATAGAAATAATTTTCTATTTCTCATTGCATAGAAATGTTGAAAAGGTTAAGAAATGGTAAGTACTCAATGCATAGAGGGATTCTTCAGTGACTCAGTGCTGCAATGCAGGAGATGTCGGTTTGATCCCTGGGTGGGGAAGATCTCCTGGATGAAATGGCTACCCACTCCAGTATTCTTGCCTGGGAAAACCCATGGACAGAGGAGCCTGGTGGGCTACAGTCCATGGGGTCACAAAAAGTCAGATACAACTAAGAGACTGAACAACAGCAATGCACAGAATGCCTTCCACGAGGGATTACAATTAACAGACACCATCATAAAGAGTTCAGTGGACAGCAGGGTGAGGAAAAGGCACTGTGAGGACTCTAATCTTGGAGATAAATTCTTGTTAGCATCATAGACTTGCTTCCTTCCTGCCATTTGAATGGCATATCTTGGCCTGCCCAGGATCAGCAGGAACACACAATGCCTGTGCTCCATTATTGCAACATAAAAACAACAAGGCTCAGGTGACTTCTCGGGCAAAGCCATTCCAAATGTCTCTGCCCCTTACTTAATCACAGTGATAAATACCATATAAAGAGCTGAGGCTAAATGCCAAACACATAAACCAGCTGGATGGCAGCAAAAACAGGAGCTATTAGGCCTGTCACTGATGCCCAGGGGAGCTTACCTGTTCCTCTTTTTCAACAGGCACTGCAGTGGTAGGACTGTTTGATGTGTTTCGTAAGTCAGTATAGCAACAGCAGGGAGATATATATTTGAAGTATTCTGCAGCCAAACTTCTCTTTGAGTGCTTTTAATACCAGCTTATAACACAGAGACCAGCAGGAGTTGGTATTCAATAACAGAGCTAATAAGAGGTGCGGTGTCGCAGAAAATTCCACTTGTTTCCAGTGATGCGCAAGTGCAAAGCATTTTTATGAGATTTTCTCCAAGACCTCCTGAGCACCTGTGAAAAGTGGGTATTACAGTCCCATCCCAGACACTGAGGCAACGGAGACTAAGGTGGAGGAGCCAACAGTGGCAATGTGGGTAGCTCACATAATTTCTCTAAAGAGATGGACAGCCTCTAACATTCTGTGCCTCCAGACCCATTTTTTAAGCCAGGTCTCCAAAGTAGGAAATCAAAAGATACCTGGAGTAACAGGCAAGTTTAGCCTTAGAATACAAAATGAAGCAGAGAAAAGGCTAACAGAGTTTTCCCAAGAGAATGCATTGGTCATAGCAATAATCTTCTTCCAACAACACAAGAGACAACTCTACATATGGACATCACCAGATGGTCAATACCGAAATCAGATTGATTACAGTCTTTGCAGTTGAAGATGGAGAAATTCTATACAGTCAGCAGAAACAAGATTGGGAGCTGACGTGGCTCAGATCATGAACTCCTTGTTGCCAAATTCAGATTTAAATTGAAGAAAGTAGGGAAAACCACTAGACCACCCAGGTATGACCTAAATCAATCTCTTATGACTATATAGTAGACGTGACAAATAGATTCAAGTGATTAGATCTGATAGACAGAGTGCCTAAAGAACAATAGACAGAGGTTAGTGACACTATACCGGAGGCAGTACTCAAAACCATCCCCAAGAAAAAGAAACCCACAAAGGCAAAATGGCTG
>NW_011486727.1:20603-21614 GCF_000754665.1 Bison bison bison | reverse complement strand
TTGCATTTTCTATGATCCACCAGATGTAGGCAGTTTGATCTCTGGTCCCTCTGCCTTTTCTAAATCCAGCTTGACCATTTGGAAGTTCTTGGTTCACATACTGTTGAAGGCTAGTGTGGAGAACTTTGAGCATTACTTTCTAGTATGTGAAATGAGTGTAATTATGTGTTACTTTTAACATCCTTTGGCATCGGCTTTCTTTGGGATTGGTATGAAAACTGACCTTTTCCAGTCCTGTAGCCAATGTTGGGTTTTCCCAATTTGCTGGCATATTGACCATAGCATTTTAACAAAATCACTGTAGCAGCAGCATTGGAGAGATCCTTTGTTATTTTGAAACAAGAAGTACAGATTTCAAATTACAAATGGCATTTTTCACAGAACCAAAACAAAAATATCTCATAATTCACATGAAAATGGAAAAGACCCTGAATAGCCAAAGCAACCTTGAGAAAGAAGAATGGAACCAGAAGAATCCACTTTCCTGATTTTTGACTATACTACAAAGCTACAGTCATCAAGACAGTATGGTACTGGCATAATACAGAAATAGAGACAAACGGAACAAGATAGAAAGCCCAGAGATAAACCCATGCACCTATGGGCACCTTAATTTTGACAAAGGAGGGAAGAATATACAATGGGGCAAAGATAGTCTCTTCAATAATTGGTGCTGGGAAAACTGGACAGATACATGTTAAAAGAATGAAATTAGAACACTTCTTAACACCATACACAAAGATAAACTCAAAATGGATTAAAGACCTAAATGTAAGATGAGATACTATAAAACTCTTAGAAGAAAACTCTTAGCAGAACAGTCTATGACATAAATCACACCAGGATCCTCTATCTACCTCCTAGAGTAATGGAAATAAAAGCAAAAGTAAACAAGTTGGACCTAATTAAACTTAAAAGTTTTTGCACAGCAAAGGAAACTATAAACAAGGTGAAAGGACAGCCCTCTGAATGGGAGAAAATAATAGCAATTGAAACAACTGACAAAAGATT
>NW_011486727.1:19936-20503 GCF_000754665.1 Bison bison bison | reverse complement strand
CCAAAGTCTTTCTATGAGGCCAGCATTACCCTAATATTGATAGCTTATGTGTATGGTGAATAGTGCTGCCAGATTAGTGGTCTCTGAATGAGAAGATTTAACTCCAGAACCAAAGACAGTCTCAGTCAGAGATTTGTGTAGATTTTTATTTAAAGTGAAAGTGACAGAAAAAGCTTCTGATATAGACATCAGAAGGGAGCAAGAGAGTATCCACATTGCTAATTTGGGTAGGGCAGTATATACTCTTCTGCTAGCTGCTGAAAACAGATAAAAAGAATATATCAAGGTTGTAAGAGTTACACTAGACCATTTCCCAAGGCATACATCCTGAGATAACTTTGACACAAGATTAGCCTGGGAGAATGTGTTCTAGGCAATGTCTCTGGGCAAGATATACTGTTGCTATGTAATCAGGGGTACAAGTCTTGAGAAACAGGTTTCAAGGCAAGATTTGTTACAATTAAAATTATTAACATGAATCTAAGAAAAGCATTTTCATGAGTAAGACCTTGTGCTGGGTGATCATTAGCTCCTAAAGAAAAGTCAGTTCTCAAGCAAGATACATTG
>NW_011486727.1:15763-17096 GCF_000754665.1 Bison bison bison | reverse complement strand
CTCTTAGAGAAATGCAAATCAAAAACCATAATATCAGCTCAAAACAGTCAGAATGGCTATGATCAAAATATCTACAGATAAATGTTGGAAAGGGTGTGGAGAAAATGGATGGAAACCTCCCAACTACTGGTGGGAATGCAATATAAATTGATGCAGCCACTGTGGAAGGAACTACTGAAGTTCCTCATAAAATTAAAAATAGAGCTACCATATCATCCAGCAATCCAACCACTGGGCATATATCTGGAAAAGACAAAGCCTTAATTAAAAAAGATATATGCACCCTAATGTTCCTAGCATCACTACTTACAGGAGCCAGGAAATGTAAACAACTCAGGTGCTCATCAAAAGATGATTGCTTAAGATGTGGAATATATATAATGGAATATTATAAAATAATATAATAGTGCCATTTGCAGAAACATAAATGAAGCTAGAGAATATTACACTTGGTGAAGTATGTCATACAGAAAGACAAATACTATTTCACTTACATGTGGAATCTAAAAACAATATAAATGAATCTATATACAAAAGAGCAAGAAGGTCTTAGATAGAAAAAATACTTTGGTTACCAAAGGGGTGAAGGAGGGAGAGGAATAAATTAGGAGTAAGAGATTAACACAAATTACTATATATTCAATATATAAGCAATAAGAATTTACTGAATAGTTTATGATAACATATAGTGGTATATAATTGGGAAAAAGTTACTGAATCATTCTGATGTGTACCTAACACAATATTGCAAATCAACTATAAATAAATAGTAAATAAAAAGCAAAAATAAATGGGACATAATTAACATAAAAACTTTTGCACAGCAAAGAAAAACATTGACAAAACAAAACAAAACAAAAAAACAACCTACTGAATGGAATAAAATTTTGCAAATGACATGTCCAATAAGAAGTTAATACCCAAAATATATAAGTGGTTCATACAATTCAACTTCAAAAAAAAGTGCTGAATAAACAATGAGCAGAAGTCCTTTCTAAAGAAGATGTCAAAGATGACCAACAGGCACATGAAAAGATGCTGAATATTATTAATTATAAGAGAAATGAAAATTAAAACCACAATGGGATATCACCTCAAAACTGTCAGAATGGTTATCAACAACAATAACAAAATACAAATGAGAAATGTTGGTGAGGATGTGGAGAAAACGGAGCTGTTGGTAGGAATGTGAATCGGTGCAGCCACTACAGAAAACAAAATGGAAGTTCCTAATAAAACTCAAATTAGTGCTACTGTATGACTCAGCAATTGGACTTCTGGGAATATATCTGAAAAAAAAAAAAAAAACACTAATTCAAAAAGATACATGCAT
>NW_011486727.1:15062-15663 GCF_000754665.1 Bison bison bison | reverse complement strand
AGACTCTGGTGCTGGGAGAGATTGGGGGCAAGAGGAGAAGGGGACGACAGAGGATGAGATGGCTGGATGGCATCACTGACTTGATGGACATGAGTCTGAGTGAACTCCGGGAGTTGGTGATGGACAGGGAGGCCTGGCGTGCTGTGATTCATGGGGTCACAAAGAGTCGGACATGACTGAGCGACTGATCTGATATATATATTATATATATATATATATATACACACAATGCAATGCAATTCTGAAAGAATGAAATTTTACTATTTGTACAACATGGATTAACATTGAGGGTATAATGTTAAATAAGTCAGACAGTGAGAGACAATTACAGTATGATATCACTTATGTGTGGAATATAAAAAATAAACTTGTGAGTATAACAACAACAAAAATAGGGGGATTTTTTGCTTATCCAGTGGTTAAGAATCTGCCTTCCAATGCAGGGGACATGGATTTGATCTCTGGGTCAGGGAACTCTGACCGCACATGCCATGGGGCAATTAAGCCCAAGCATCGCAATAAGAGAAGCCCCCATTCTGCAACAAAGATTGAGTGCAGCCAAGATTTTAAAAAAAAAGAAATAAAAAAATAAAAAATAAAA
>NW_011486727.1:11373-12900 GCF_000754665.1 Bison bison bison | reverse complement strand
TGAAATTATTTTTGCACAGAACTAAGTAGAGTAAAATAAAGAATGAAACAAAATGAGGACAGTCTTAGAGATTCTCTGGAATAAAATTATATGCACCAACCTTAGAATTATAAGGGTCCCAGAAGAAGAGAAAAAGAAAGGACATGAGAAAACATCTGAGGTGATTACAGTTGAAAACTTCCATAATATGTTAAAGGAAACAGCAACCCAAGTCCAGGAAGCTCAGATAATTGCATACTGGATAAACCCAAAGAGAAACATACCAAGACACATATTAATCAAATTAACAAAAATTAAACACAAAGAACAAATATTAAAAACATCAAGAGAAAAGCAATAAGTAACAAATATGGGGATTCCCATAAGAGTAACAGCTGATGTTTCAACAGAAACATGACAGCCCAGAAGGGAGTGGTAGGATATATTTAAAGTGATGAAAGGAAAAGAAACTTACAGCCAAGATTAGTCTACTCAGCAACAGTCTCATTCATATCCATCCAAGAAATCAAAAGCTTTACAGATAAGCAAAAGAAAATTCACCATCAAGCCAGCTTTACAACAAGTGCTGAAGGAACTTCTCTATACAGGAAACACAAAAAAAGAAAAGACCAACAAAAACAAGCCCCAAACAATAAAGTAAATGGCAGAATCTTACTGTGATTTATGTCAGAGAGTGCACTGTCTATGTTTTCTTCTAAGAACTTTACACAGGAGTAAACTTTTATGATCTTGGCTTTGTAAGGGGCTAAAAATCAAAAGTAACAAGAAAAAATTGATAAATTGGATTTCATAAAACTTAAAAGCTTTTGTACATCAAAGGATATTTCAAGAGAATGAAAAGACAACAGAATGGCAGTAAGCAGTTTCAAACCATATATATATATGGTCTACTATAGGTCTACTATCCAAAATATATATTTAAAATTACTTGAAACTCAACAATTAAACCAGAAAAAGTCCAACAAAAAAATGGACACAGGACTTGAATAGATACTTGTCCAAAGAGGTTATACAAATGGCCAGTAATCACACAAAAAATGATAAATGCCATTTATCATTCAAGAAATATAAATCTAAGTCACAGTGAGATAACATTTTATACACAGTTGGATAGCTATCATTTTAAAAATTGAAAAATGTTGGCAAGATGCAGAGAAAACGACACACTCTTACATTGCTGGTGAAAATGTAAAAGGGGGAAAAAATTTTGGTGGTTCTTAAAGTTAAAAATAGAATTGTATAATCCAGCAATTTCACTTCCAGGTATACACACAAAATAACTGAAAACAAGTATTCAAATATTTTACATGAATATTCATAGCAGTATTATTCACAATGGCCCAAAAGTTAAAACAATCAAATTTTCCACCAATGGATGAGTGAAAAAACAAAGTGTTGTACTGATATATCTATAGAATGGAAAGTTATTCAGCTATAAAATGAAATACTGATACATGCTACAACATGGATAAATGTTGAAAACATTATGCCGAAAGAATCCAGACACAAAAGGCCACATTATAAATG
>NW_011486727.1:8980-11264 GCF_000754665.1 Bison bison bison | reverse complement strand
CCCCTACAGAAGGAAATGGCAATCCACTCTAGTATTCTTGCCTGAAAAATCCCATGGACAGAGGAGCCTTGTGGGCTACAGTACATGGGGTCGCAAATAGTCAGACATGACTGAGATGCATGCATACAAGCCCTATCTGATGAATGTCCAATAAATAATAGGCCCCAAAGCTAACTGAGAATCACACACACCAGAGAAGCAGTGACAGAAATCAACACTGGAGACCAGAAGGAGATACCCTAGAGGAGTGATTAAGCTCTTGGGCTCCAGAATCAGACTCCCTAAATTTGAATCTGGATTCTGGACTTACCTGCTGTATGACATACACAGGCAATTTTCTTAACCTTTCTGTGCTGTGGCTTTCTTGAGTATAAAATGTGGATGAGAACAACAAGTAGTATCCACTTTCAAAAACAGTTGGAAGATTAATACATTGGAGTACATGGTAAATGTTAGCTATTTCTTTTGTTTGGTTTTCTGTTTCTCTCTTCCTCAAGGCAACTGGGGCTTCCCCAGTGACTCAGCTGTAAAGAATCTGTTGTAACACAAGAGACACGGGAGATGTGGGTTGGATCCCTGGGTCAAGAAGATTCCCCTGGAGGAGGAAATGTCAACCCACTCCAGTATTTTTGCCTGAAAAGTTCCATGGACAGAGGAGCCTGGCAGGCTACAGTCCATGGGATTGCAAAGAGTCAGACATGACTGAGCACAGCACAGCAAGGCAAGTGAGTCTCAACTTTGGTTGTACATTAGAATAATATGAAGTAATTAAAAAAATCATGACACACCTCAGACAAAAAAAAAAAAAATCTGAATCTTGGGGTTGTACCTAGTCATCAAAATTTTTAAATTAAGAGATTAGGTAGGGATTAAGAAAGTAAAGAAATTAGGTGAGGGTAAAGGAAAGACAGAAAAAAAATACTTTATATGTGTTCCAAGTATTTCATATGGCAAGCAATGAAACAATGAATATGACTATCCCTATGTTTCATGCAAGGAAATTCAGACTAGACCAATCAACTTGACATATAGACACATAGTCAATGGAAGTGGGGCTGAATTTAACAGTAACATGTATGAATTATACTTAGGGGTTTACTTGATTAAATTTAATGTAAATCAATAGTGTAATTTTGCTACCAAAAAGTTAATGTGATCTTGAGTAACTTCAATAAAACTAGTGGAAGTTTCACCCTGCTTGTCAACCACACCTAGAATATTGTGTTCTGTTCTTTAAGATGTCACACTAAGGAAAAACAGAGTAGCAGAAATAGGATAGAAATACATTTGAAACCACAGCATTAGGAGCAACAGTGAAAGGAACTGTATTCTGCCAAGACTGCAAAGCAGAAATTTTAGTATGTACATAATTACTGACTTCAAAAATTAGGAGGTCTGCCAGACAAAGGGAAAGAAATGAGATGTACTTTATACTACCTAAATAGCATAACTTGAATATACAGTAGAAAACTACAAAACCTACCTAAGTTTGACCCAAGGAAGATTTTCCCAATAATTAAAGCTGTTTTAAAACATAACAAATTCCAGGAGGTTATATTACCAAAAATGCCAGAGCAATACAACACCAATTAATAAAGTGGGGAAAAAAAAAAAAAAAACTGTTAGAATCAACTTTTCCAGGACTCTGGGATCTAGCCAAAAACTTACGACCTTAAGTTTTCAAAAGCTTAATGAAGATAAAAGTGTTTGCATTGTGGTAACAAAGTCCTACAACTTCAGATTTGTGGTGTCTATGGAGTTAGTAGACTGCACTCATGGTGCAAGTTGCTAGTGCCAAAGGAAGTAATAAAGACATTTTCTCAAAGAACTGTGTTTGTTTTGGCCTGTCTGGTGGAAACCTGAAAAAAACAGTAAAAGGGTTTGCCTTGTTTCATCTCACTCTGAGCATTCCCAAGACTGAGGCACCTTCCCTAGCAGCATGTGTTCAAAACATTTAAAGGGAAAACCATTGGCCAAGCAAACTGAGACTACGGCTAACAGTCAGAAGAAGCAATGAAACTACGAAGGATCTAGAAGGGAAGAGGTTTGGGAAGGAAATATACGGTGAAATAAAGGTTTTGAAAAGCTCCTCTGTTATACTGAGGAATCATGAAGCCATGCACATGACCACAGCTGGATGCATGTTCAGAAAAGGCCTGAGAAATCCCCATTTTTCATCTCTGGTTAACCTTAATGTTCTAGGCATGCAGGAAGTAAAGCCTAAGGCAGAGTTGTAAATGGACAAGGTAAATGTTGAAGGAGTATCCCCAAAACAAATATCCAA
>NW_011486727.1:6021-6835 GCF_000754665.1 Bison bison bison | reverse complement strand
GTTGACACATGTTTAACATTACATTAGTTCTGAAAGGTTGTTGTTGAATCACACGAATACACCGGGATTCTTGGCCCCCGGAGGAGAAGAATTCAATCCGGGGCCAGAGACAAGGCTTGATCGCTTGGAGCTTTTGTGTAATAAAGTTTTATTAAAGTATAAAGGAGATAGAGAAAGCTTCTGACATAGGCATCAGAAGGGGGTAGAAAGAGTACCCCTATGTATTTTAGACTATGGAAATGACGTTAGACAAAAACAAATTCAAGCAATTTTCTTACTAGAGTTCAAATGGGTCATAAATCACCAGAGAAAATTCACAAACATCAACAAAATATTTGGCCCAGAAACTGTTAACAGACATACAGTACAGTGGTGGTTCAAGAAGTTTTGCAAAGGAGATGAGAGCCTTGAAGATGAATGGTGTAGTGGCTGGCCATTGGACGTTGACAATGACGAACTGGGAGTATCATTGAAGCTAATCCTCTTACAACTACATGAGAAGTTTCTGAAGAACTCAATGTCAACCATTTTATGGTTGTTTGGCACTTGAAGCAAATTGGAAAGGTGAAAAAGCTGGATACATGGATGTCTCACGAACTAACCAAAAATCAAAAGAAATCATCATTTTGAAGTGTTGTCTTCTCTTATTCTATGTAATAATAATGAAACATTTCTCAATTGGATTGTGACAAAAACTGGATTTTATACAACAACCAGCTCAGTGGTTGGATGGAGAAGAAGCTCCAAAGCACTTCCCAAAGCCAAACTTGCACCCAAAAAAAAGGGTCATGATCACTGTTTGGTGGTCTGGTGC
>NW_011486727.1:5204-5877 GCF_000754665.1 Bison bison bison | reverse complement strand
AAGAATGAATTTAAGTCATTTATAGTGAGGTGGATGATCCCACAGCCTGTTACACAGAGTGAAGTAAATCAGAAAGAAAAACAAAACAAATATACATTAATGCATATATATGGAATCTAGAAAAATAGTGCTGATGAACCTATTTTCAGGGATACAACGGAGACATAGATCTAGAGAATGAACTTGTGGACACAGTGGGGGAAGGAGAGGGTAAGATGAATGGAGAAAGTAGCATTGTCATATATACACTACCATATGTAAAACAGCTAGTGGAAATCTGCTATATAATACAGGGAGCCTAGCCTGGTGCTCTGTGATGACCTAGATTGGTGAGATTGCTCTCAAGGGGAGAACAGTGAGCAGTCCTGAAGAGAAATTTTAGTTTCCTGTCCAGGAATTAAACCTGGGTAGCCTGGATGCAAAGCAAGAGTCTTAGCCACCGGTTCACCAGGAGCTAGAGGCTAGAAGCAAAGTGATCTTGGCTCTTGCCCTTGTTTGAAAGCAAGAATGTTTCAAAGAGGTAAAAACTGTAAAAGCAGGTACAAAGTTTATTATTAGAGACATAGCACAGCTTTGGGGAGAGCACACAAAAAAGTTTTTTTTAGCTCAGAAGCAGGGCAGAGATACACACCCAGAAAGAAAGGGTATAGGCATTCTCTCTAATGAGGAGGAG
>NW_011486727.1:4638-5104 GCF_000754665.1 Bison bison bison | reverse complement strand
CCCAAAAAAAAGGGCCATGGTCACTGTTTGGTGGTCTGTTGACAGTATGATCCACTACAGCTCTCTGAATCCTGGTAATCCATTAAACCTGTGAAGTATGCTCAGAAAATCAATAAAATGCACTGAAAACTACAATGTCTTCATCCAGCATTGGTCAACAGAAAGGGTCAAATTCTCCACAACGATGCCTGACTGCATGTTACACAAATAATATTTCAAAAGTTGAGTGATTTGGGCTATGAAATGTTGCCTCATATTCCACATTCACCTGACCTCTCCCCAACCAACTACCACTTCTTCAATCATCTCAAAAACTTTTTGCAGGGAAAATGCTTTCACAACCAGCAAGACACAGAAAATGTTTTCCAAGAGTTCATCAAATCCCAAAGCATGGATTTTTTTTTGCTACAGGAACAAACTTATTTCTCATTGGCAAAAATGGGTTGATTGTAATGGTTCTTATTTT
>NW_011486727.1:0-578 GCF_000754665.1 Bison bison bison | reverse complement strand
GACACAGATGTAAAGAAGAGACTTTTGAACTACGTGGGAGAAGGTGAGGGTGGGATGATTTGAGAGAATAGCATTGAAACATGTATACTGCTAAATGTAAATAGATGACAATGATCCTCCAATTAAAATAAATAAATTAATTTTTAAAAATACAAAATTAGACAGTAATATGCTAAGAAAATGGGGAGGTCTATGTGAAACAAACACAATCATCTCACTTGTTTCAGAAAAAAATATTTGACAAAATTTAACACTCTATCATAATAAAAGTATGTGACAAATGATGAATAGAAGGAAACTTATTTAACATGATAAAGAAATTATATAAAAACCTGCAAGTAACCTCATAGTCAAAAACAAGATAAGAATTACTAATTCTTCACTTCCATTAAACACAGTATTGAAGTTCTAGCTCGATCAATTAGGCAATAAAAGAAATAAAAGATATCCGAATTGGACAGGAAGAAGTAAAACTATATGCACTTAAGACAATGATCTTGCAAAGAGAAAATAACAAAGATTTCATTAAAAGATTAGTAGTGCTAATAAGTGAATTCAGAAAATGACACAGGATGTAT
>NW_011486726.1:8254-8896 GCF_000754665.1 Bison bison bison | reverse complement strand
ATTTGAGTCACAGCAAAAATAGCAGCTCAGATTTAACTAATTCTTGCCAAATTGATGACACAGAATTTCCATATCCCCTCCAGGGTCATGCCTAAGATATTGTTGGGAGTCGGAGGGTTTTTATCTATAGTCATGAATGAATAAGTTTTCCATTCCTCATTGCCACCTATCACGTTATCACTAAATATGGATGCTGTATGTTTCTGTCTATAAAGCACTGCCCCCTCTGCCAGGTGTTGCCATGGCTGCCAAGTGGCACAGTCTTCTTTTACAACTGGTATACCAGAATACCCAAGGTATTAATGATGCTTTGTGTTTCATTGCCAAGTACAGACTGATCCTCCCTCACTCCTCTGTGCTCCATTATGTACAGACTTACCCTAGTCCTGATACCACAACATCTTACAGAGATCTTGTCAAAGCATTTCAGTTTTTACTTATTCTCCATAAGTCTCAAAAATGAACAAAATATGGACTTGGTCAAGAAACACACCTGATGTATTCAGATTAAGCTACTCTTTGCTTCTCTCTTAAGTTGGTTGTGTCTGGCTACTTCTTCACTTAGGACAAATTCTTTCCTAGAAGGTCACTCATGATGGGAAGCCATTTCCTCCTCTAGCCTCTAACTTTTACTGTACAATC
>NW_011486726.1:3650-5235 GCF_000754665.1 Bison bison bison | reverse complement strand
TTCTATCCTTATGTGTACATGTATTTGTGCAGTATTGTGAACAATAATAAACAATGTATCATAGCATTTAAGAGCATGGGCTCTGAAATCAAACTGCTTGGATTTGAAATCTATCTGTACCATATACTAGCTGTGTGACCTTATGAAGATTATTTAACCTCAATTTCCTTATCTATAAATTGGGGTGAAAGTAGTACTTTTCTCATGTGGCTATGATGAGGAGTAAATGAATTTATGCACATATAGCACTCAGAATAGTGCCTGCTAGGTAGTAAATGCTATGTGTAAGCTATGATTCTTATTCTAGTATGGTTCTCCTCCTGGGTTTTCTATATCTGTTAATTGACAGAAGACCTCCAATCAACATCTCAAACCATTAGAAAATCCTCTTGGCTCTGCCTTCAAAATACACCCAGAATTTGAATAGGTCTCATTACCTCCACCTCTACTGAACTGGTCCAAATCACTATTATTGCTTTTCTTAGTTACTGCAGTAGCCTTCAAATAATTCTCTACTTTCACCCTTGCTCCCAGTTCCCACCAGTTCTTCTCAACCCAGCAAGCAGAGTGACTACTTAAACCTCAGTTGGTTATGACTTGCCAATGTTGAATACCCTCTAATAACCGTCATTTCAGAGCAAACCCTAAAAAATCCTTACATGGTCTTATGAGGTTCTTGATGCTCTAATCCCAGTGACCTTTCTGACCTGCTCTCTCAATCTCTCCTGTTAATCACTCCAGTCCTGTCATCCTGTCTTGTCATTAGCTACTTCTCAAGTATGTCAGGCATAATCCTCAGGGACTTTGCATTTGCTTTCTTCTCTGCCCGGAGACACTTTTCCCAGATATCCACTTGACTCTTGCCTCTTTCAGGTCTTAGCTCAAACTTCATTTTCCCACTGAAGCCTTTCATGAACCTATGTTTAAAATTGTGTCCTCTCGTAATCAGCATTCCATGCTTCCTGAATTTTCCTACCTCACACTGCATACCATCAGGCAAAATGTATGGTCTAATTTATTTGAATATAATTGTCTCTACTCTTTCCTGTTAACATATATGTTCGTTGAGGTCAGGTACCAAGTTCCATCCAGTGCTATGTAGATCTGAACTTGACCATGAATGTATACAATAAATGTTTAAGCTATCCTCTGGATGTTGTATGAAAACATTTCATAATGCTTAGAATAATTATATACTCAGTGCCTTAGGCCTCACTATACTTCCTAATGATCTTGACGTTTCCTTTTTATTTTCAGAAAGTGTTACCAGTCCCAGGAGATCTGTGTATCTCATCAGAATCTAGAGTGTGAGTGAATCTCTGCTAGGGAAGAAACAATAGTGTGGGTACCTTGGTGGGAAGAGCATCACAGAGCAGTAAGAAAACCTTATAGAAATCTTAAACTGTAAGAGGCCTTGAAGACCTTAGAGAACATATAATGCTTTATTTAACAGATGGGCAAATTAAGGTCTAAAAGCTTCCATGGTTTGTTAGCAGCCCATTGAGCTTTCAAATTGTCATCTAGATATCAAGTTCAGTGCCATTTTTGTTATGTGTGATCCTTATCTCTAGGTGGGAGCCACTGC
>NW_011486726.1:0-510 GCF_000754665.1 Bison bison bison | reverse complement strand
AAAGCTATGGTTTTCCGAGTAGTCATGTACAGATGTGAGAATTGGACCATAAGGAAGACTGAGTGCTGAAGAATTGATGCTTTTGAACTGTGGAGCTGGAGAAGACTCTTGAGAGTCCCTTGGACGGCAAGGAGTTCAAACCAGTCAATCCTAAAGGAAATCAACCCTGAACATTCATTGGAAGGACTGATGCTAAAGCTGAAGCTGGAGCCCCAACACTTTGACAACTTGATGTGAAGAGCTGACTCATTGGAAAAGACCCTGATGTTGGTAGAGACTGAAGGCACACCCATTTTGTGTCACATGTTAATCTGAACATGTATATATCTACTCTTTTAGATTCTTTTCTCATATGCACCATTCCAGAGTATTGAGTAGAGTTCCCCGCCCTACACAGTAAGTCCTTATTAGTTATGTATTTTATATATGGTAATGTGTATATGTCAAATGGGCTTCCCAGGTGGCTCAGTGGTAAAGAATCTGCCTGCAATGCAGGAGAT
Source organism: Bison bison bison (assembly GCF_000754665.1). Classification (NCBI taxonomy): domain Eukaryota; kingdom Metazoa; phylum Chordata; class Mammalia; order Artiodactyla; family Bovidae; genus Bison; species Bison bison. The sequence continues at coordinate 10 of NW_011486726.1, read as the reverse complement.
GTGGGTTCGA
>NW_011486725.1:4551-4947 GCF_000754665.1 Bison bison bison | reverse complement strand
TAGCAAACACCCTCTTCCAACAACACAAGAGAAGACTCTACACATGGACATCACCAGATGGTCAACACCAAAATCAGATTGATTATATTCTTTGCAGCACTATGGAGAACAGTGTGGAGATTCCTTAAAAAACTGGAAATAGAACTGCCTTATGATCCAGCAATCCCACTGCTGGGCATACACACTGAGGAAACCAGAAGGGAAAGAGACACGTGTACCCCAATGTTCATCTCAGCACTGTTTATAATAGCCAGGACATGGAAGCAACCTAGATGTCCATCAGCAGATGAATGGATAAGAAGCAATGGTACATATACACAATGGAGTATTACTCAGCCATTAAAAAGATACATTTGAATCAGTTCTAATGAGGTGGATGAAACTGGAGTCCTATTA
>NW_011486725.1:0-450 GCF_000754665.1 Bison bison bison | reverse complement strand
GACATTCAAGGAATCAGTGAACTAAAATGGACTGGAATGGGTGAATTTAACTCAGATGATCATTATATCTACTACTGTGGGCAGGAATCCCTGAGAAGAAACTGAGTAGCCATCATGGTCAACAAAAGAGTCTGAAATGCAGTACTTTCAATCTCAAAAATGACAGAATGATCTCTGTTCGTTTCCAAAGCAAACATTCAATATCACAGTAATCCAAGTCTATGTCCCAACCAGTAACACTGAAGAAGCTGAAGGTGAACGGTTCGATGAAGACCTACAAGACCTTGTAGAACAAACAACCAAAAAAGATGTCCTTTTCATTATAAGGGACTGGAATGCAAAAGTAGGAAGTCAAGAAACACCTGTAGTAACAGGCAAAAGTGGCCTTGGAATACGGAATGAAGCAGGGCAAAGACTAATAGAGTTTTGACAAGAAAATGCACTGGTCAT
>NW_011486724.1:73457-73801 GCF_000754665.1 Bison bison bison | reverse complement strand
CTGCCGTATGAGCATGGGGAGAAGGGGTGGGAGATGGCACACGTGTAGTGGCAGTGGGAGCTGTCCATTGTAGGAGGTGATCAGATACTGCACTCTGCAGAAGTTGTTCAGAGATAAGCAGCAAGCAGCAGCAGGACTTACAAGTGGTTGCTTTTGAGGTCTGGGGAAGGGGAATGCTATGGGAAAAGGGACTGCTTTTGGTAAGCAGCCAAACTGAATTTCTGATATGAGAAATTACGTGCATTTTTAACAGATAAAATTCAAGAACCAATCAACCAATAAAAAGGCTCCCATTCATCCCATGCCCCTTCTCAGAAGCAATCATTTTTGCCCCTTTCTGTGCC
>NW_011486724.1:69284-69918 GCF_000754665.1 Bison bison bison | reverse complement strand
CTCCCAACTGTGGGGCATCACACAGTGGAAAGGGCACAACACTGAGCTCCGAAGACCAGAAAAGGCATGTGCTGAAGTCACAGGATGGCTACCAATGGTCACAAACCTCTTGGGCTAGCCAATGCATATGTGAGTTTGCATGCCTATGGCACCCAAAATGCGGGTGTTCTATTAGCTGTGGTAAGGGTACTTCTATTTGTATTTTCAAAAATCTAAAACAAAGACCTTCATATTTACTGTTTGGGTGGATAGAGGCTGCATTTTGCTTGGTCTGAGTCTCAAACAGTGGCTGGAAGGTCAAGGGATCTCTTCTCTTGCCTTTGTCTGTCTGATCCTTTTTCATGGGCAAGGGTTTGAGAGAGGGGCCATTACAGGCTGGTCCACTTTCCCCACAGTGTAACACCATCAAGTTTCTGTTTGCCCAGTTAAGTGGCTTTAACTAAAAATAGTTTTAACAAAATGAAACATCTCAAAATGGTCTTTTAAAAGATTCTTGAAAAAAAGGCCTGGATTGAAGATATCATACATGTATTTTTAAACTAGTTTCTCATCCCTCTCCACTTAAGATTTTATCTTTTTCATATGTTCAACAGGATACGTTACACAGGGGGAGCATACTCATAGCATTCTGGTT
>NW_011486724.1:67170-69184 GCF_000754665.1 Bison bison bison | reverse complement strand
AGAATTGAAAGCACTACATTGTTCAATGCTTGTAGAGGAAAAATGCAGTCCCCAGCCAAAAGAACTTATCAACACAATGGATATTTCTTCGACCAAATACTTGATTTTAAATTAATAGTGAAAGGAACTAAAAACAATAGCAGAAAACATAAATATTAACAGGAGACAGGTAAATGTAGTGTTATGGGTAAATAGTTGAGGTTGAAGTTCAAGTTGTTGAAGGTTTTATTCCTCACAGAGAGAGAAGCTGGATACCAGCCATTTGTGTGAGGGAGCCCCAAGAGGGATGCTGGTGACCTGGGATGGAGCCTGGTGAAGTGGGTCCCCTCCAACCACCCAAGACACGGATGCTGTTGTTTATACCGACATCACGTTTCTAGTGCAGAGCTGCGAATATCAGCCCTCCAGGCTGTGACTTTGTACATATATTTGTATCTGTGCAGAAAATAGCTTGATAATGACATAAACAGCAAAATTCAGTTTCTTAATATGACTGCCCCTCAAATGATCTGCATATGAATCTCTATCCAGGTATCTATGTACAAAGATGCTAGATGCCCTTGAAACCGGTGTGGTAACCTCAGGGAGGGGAGTTGAGGTGGGGCAAAGGATAGGGGACCATTATGCTTCACTCCGTATACTTTTCTTCTGTTGGGATCTTTTGCCACAAAAATACATTCATCTAGCACTTGTAATTTAACATAAATTACATCTTAAAATAAATGGAAAAAAGAAAGATAGCCTGTAAGAGTTCTTAAAGAACCAGAGCCCATCACCCACTGCTGCCACAGATTCAACCTGTTACAGCTGTTCTCCGTAAAAAAAATAAATAAAAAAGGTCACTCCAGGAATCATGACATTTATTAAGAGTAACAAGAAAGGACCCACCTTTCTTATCTTCTGGCATACAAAAATCCAACACCAAAATGTTATTAAATCAAGTTAGTATTATCAGTAAAAAAATATATTCTACTTCCCATTATTTATGAAGCCCTATCCTTTTCTTTCTTACCAATTACATTCCCTATCATTTCCAAAATATACAAACTGTTTTCAATCAACAGATTTCTTTATTACAGCATGCAGCATGCTTGTTACTGCCTCTTTTCTATATTGAATCCTTGATTGGACAAGCATTTTGAATTTAACACGGACTATGATTGCACATATCAAGCAAATTAAAGCTGCCAATCTCTTTTTGGAGACCATCCTTCATATACTACTGCTGAGGAGTGCCTTAAGTGTTTGCTTAAGAAAAACAGGGCAGGAGTGAAGAAATGATGGTTGCCAAACTGCCATTGGATCTAGCTGCTCTTTCACTCACTCACTCACTCAGATTAGTGCTGTGCCTTTAAAACACGTTTTGTAACTGTGACTTCAAAGCCATTCAAGTAACTTTCATAACATTAAGTGTTTTTCATAATCTTAAAAAGAAAAAAAACTTGATAAACTCAAAGGGTAAAAACATCAACAGACCGGAGAGGCAGGTGGACTCATGTGGAGTTCTCTGATGAACTTCCTTTTGGATGACAGGGGTGGGGTGGCAGCAGTGGTGTTTTTCCTATTTCCCTCTCTAGAAAATGAGACTATACCTCTAGTACATGTAGAGCAGCTGTCTGCTGAGGAACACGAAGAGACTTTTCATTAAGAGGTACAAGGAAAAAACGATGTTTCATTACCAGGCAAGGTTAGGACTCAAGGCTTACAGTCCAGTGAGTTGAACCGAAATGTTTTCCAAACTCGAAGAAGAATGCAATCCTGTGGTTAAAGCAGAGTTACTAGTTTTTCAAATGAGAACTATGTGGAGTAAGTATTTTACAATTACAAATTTTAAAATGCTATTTAAATTATTAAGATATACTTCAGTTAGACATTACTAAATATGGGGCTTTTGTGGTCTTTAAGCTATATTTGTTGTTGTTCAGTCACTGAATTGTGTCTAGCTCTTAGTGACCCATGGACTACAGCACGCCAGGCTTCTCTGTCCTTCACTATCTCCCAGAGTTTGATCAAA
>NW_011486724.1:65307-65749 GCF_000754665.1 Bison bison bison | reverse complement strand
GGGATCTTCCCAACCCAGGGGTCGAACCTGGATCTCCTGCATCATAGGCAGATTCTTTACCGTCTGAGTCACCAGGGAAATAGATAAACTATATCAGATAGTTTCAGAAACTTGCTTCATTTGAATTGTCAAGTGGAGGGGAGAGCATTGAGGAAAGAGCAAAGAGGACTCTTCTTTGGTATCTTTGTTTCTGCTAAGAATCGGAAACACTTAAGGAAAGGGTTCCAGATTCGATTTTGGAAATGATGGGGAAAAAGTGCAAAAGCATACAGAGAAAAGAGAAAACTTTCCCTTGGAACCAGTCTTTGTGCTATTTTTTATGAAGGATTTGGTTGGCTGCTCACCTTTTCTTTCCTCCACAAACTGTCAAAGTACAGACCCTAACGTCCATGACACATTTGAACTCTTTCAACCTGGCTTCCTGACTTTCTGAGAAGCAGAT
>NW_011486724.1:64853-65207 GCF_000754665.1 Bison bison bison | reverse complement strand
CAGCTTCAGCATCAGTCCTTCCAATGAATATTCAGGATTGATTTCCTTTAGGACTGACTGGTTTGATCTGCCTGCTGTCCAAGGGACCCTCAAGTCTTCTTCAACACCACAGTTCGAAGGGATCAATTCTTCAGCACTCAGCCTTTTTTGTTGTCCAGCTCTCACCATCCATACATGACTATTGGAAAAACCATAGCTTTAATATAAAGACTTTGTTGGCAAAGTAATGTTCCTGCTTTTTAATATGCTGTCTAGGTTTGTCATAGCTTTTGTTTCAAGGAGCAAGTGTCCCTTAATTTCAAGGCTGCAGTCACCATCCACAGTGATTTTGGAGCAAAAGAAAAATAAAGTCTG
>NW_011486724.1:63396-64753 GCF_000754665.1 Bison bison bison | reverse complement strand
TGAGCACCTAACTCTACCCAAGAGGGCCAGAGGAAGTTTCCATGAAAGAAGCCACATTTGAGCTGCGAAGCATGATTACAGCTGGAGTGGAGAGACTGAGGGGAAATCAGAAGTTTAACTTTGGAAAGAAAACATATTGATCTTCCATTTACCAAGCTTGCCTTGACATCAGCATATGTTAGTGTTTTCCAATAATGGGCAGGCTTTTAGTTTATGTACTTTGTGTATACAATTCTAGTACAAACAGCTTCTGTACACAGTGTACACTGATATCGAAGTGTCTGATATCCAAGCAGATTGGCTGGTGGGGGCACATACTCTCTACTGAGAATTTGAAGGAATTGAACTCTTCTTTTCCTAGAGCAACCTAATACGGTGGACACATTACCAGGTTACCTAGGTTCACTCAATTATTCCAATCGATGCACTGATGGCCTTAGCGGTGGTTTTGGAGATGGTGGTGGTAACAGATGTTTCCAGCACAACAGCACAGAATTTAATTTAGAAGCAGAAAGGTCTGTTACTATCCACATGGGAATCACCCCAAGACTGAGTATTTGCAACAAGTGAAATAACAAGAATGACTCATAGAAGCAGCATCAGGAGGGTCCATACTGTGTGTGGCACAGAACAGGCACCTGGTCTAGGGAAGCCACAAATATTATGCTCTTTTATTGATGCATTAACTGCTGAGGGTATTACGACCCTTTAATCATAGCCTTTTGCCCTTAGAAACTCTGAGGAATTACAGAATTACTCAGGGTGAAAATGACAGAGAAAAAGTGTCTTTCAAAATGCACAGTATTAATACTGTCCATAAATCAGAGTTACAGATTTCATAATAACATGTTGTGAAAAGTCTGAAAGATTTATTTGGTGTGACCATTACCTAATTTCAACATTTCTTTTGTGCCTATTATGTGCAAGGCAGTAAGCTAATATGACATACAAACGCCAGGAAGGCATTTTATATAATCCAAGAACTTTAGGATATATGTAAGAACATCAGAATTTGGGTAGAAAATAGTTCTTCAGTTGTTTGTATTAAAATACTTTTAAATGTGAGCCCTAATAACAATAACTGATTTTGTGACCTTCCTGGTATATTCAAATCTTTACTTATACTGAACTTACTAACAAGTATGAAGTGGCATATAACTATTCCAAACTTGGGGGTAGGATTGATTATCACAAGATTGAGTAGCTGAGGCTCTGTGAACTGCTGGATCTTCAGTAGAATCTACTCAGGTTTGTTCTTTTTGTCTAGCTGATCATGTTCAATATTTTAAAGTATTTTTTAAAAATTAAAAAAATATTAAAATACCTCTAGGTGGGGCATGTACTCCCTAGCTCCCAC
>NW_011486724.1:61764-63296 GCF_000754665.1 Bison bison bison | reverse complement strand
CCTAGCTCCCACCAGTCAACACATACATCCCTTGAGCAGGCACCCTGACATTTGATCCTTTTGAAGGGGCTTGACTTTACAACCTCTCCATTAGATCATATGCAGAAGGAACTTGATTCAATTCGCAATTCGGGCACACCCCAAGAGGAACAGCAGCACAACTTCCTTCAAACATCAAATGTTTTAGGTCATGAGAATTTTAGTGATGTGAAAATGAGTTCTGTACCATCAAAAAGTGGCTGGCAGGGAGTTATTAGGTTGGAGGAAAAACTAGGTGAAACATTTGCTAAATGGTTCCAGATGGGATTTTGCTGACATAAGACACTAGCTTTCTTTTTAAGGAATTTTTAAAAGGTTCTATAGATTACTTACATGATTACGAATAAGAGTTCTGTATTATTATAAACTTGTCACTATTACTGGATTTCAGCTATGTATGACAGAATCTTAGTCTACATACAACTCCATAAAGGACAGCCATTATTGAAGCATTACTAAGTTATTCCTCATTCAGCAACATCTCTTTTAGGAGTCTTAGAAAACTCACAACATGGCAATCTGCTGGGGAGTTAATAGAGACATAACAATGGGAACCCATGTTTTGTGAGTCCAAAGCCTGTATAGTTCTCTACCAGCTGTAATCCCTAGAAGAGGAGTTTAACAAAGATGAGGCAAGGAATCTTTTCAGAATACCACCTCCCGCCCTGTGTGACCAGTATGAAACAGGGTTGAGGCAAGGTGCTTCTTTTTCCATCAACATGAATTGGAATAGGACATGCCATTTAGTTTCTTAGTGTATTTTAATGTGTTGATATTTTGTTAGGGTTCTCTAGGTTGAGAATTTGTTTTTTGAACTGAATGCTTCCCAGCTGAAACAGTTCATTCAAATATTTCTGATTAAATAAGTCTTTCTATGTGCATGTTTTGGGTCCACTTTTAATGTTGTTTTTCAGTCGCTAAGTCATATACAGCTCTTTGTGACCCCATGGACTGGAGCATGCCAGGTTCCTCTGTCCTCCACCATCTCCTGGTGTTTGCTCAAATTCAAGTACAGTGAGTCAGTGACGCTATCTAACCATCTTGTCCTCTGCTGTCCCCTTCTCCTTTTGCCTTCAGTCTTTCCCAGCATCAGGGTCTTTTACAGTGAGTCGGCTCTTCACATCAGGTGGCCAAAGTATTGGAGCTTCAGCTTCAGCATCAGTCCCTCCAATGAATATTCAGAGTTGATTTCCTTTAGGATTGAGTGGTTTGATCTCCTTGCTGTCCAAGGGACCCTCAAGAGTCTTCTCCAACACCACAGTTTGAAGGCATCAATTCTTCGGCACTCAGCCTTTTTTGTTGTCCAGCTCTCACATTCATACATGACTACTGGAAATACCATAGCTTTGACTATATGGACCTTTGATGTCTCTGCTTTTTAATACACTGTCTAGGTTTGCCATAGCTTTTATTCCAAGGAGCAAACGTCCTTTAATTTGAAGGCTGCAGTCACCATCTGCAGTGATTTTGGAGCCCAAGAAAATAAAATTTGT
>NW_011486724.1:60278-61605 GCF_000754665.1 Bison bison bison | reverse complement strand
TTTTCACTCTCCTCTTTTAATACAAAATTATTATTTTAAAACATGGACAGATTCTATAATTCCTTAATGATACACACAATTCAAGAATTAAGATGACTCTGGAAGTCATTACTTTTTAAACTAAGAGGACGGGTTGGTTTTAAATGACTGAATGGCGAAGAGAATAAATAGAGATTGTTCTTACCTAGCAGTAGATTTTATGAAGTTACCATCACATATATTGAAAATTAAAACTATTAACAGCAGACATGGAAACTCTTATCGACTTACCACTCCAGTACTCTTGCCTGGAAAATCCCATGGATGGAGGAGCCTGGTAGGCTGCAGTCCATGGGGCCGCTAAGAGTCGGACACGACTGAGCGACTTCACTTTCACTTTTCACTTTCATGCTTTGGAGAAGGAAATGGCAACCCACTCCAGTGTTCTTGCCTGGAGAATCCCAGGGACGGGGGAGCCCGGTGGGCTGCTGTCTATGGGGTCGCACAGAGTCGGACACGACTGAAGTGACTTAGCAGCAGCAGCAGCAGCACAAGCCACATTACAAGTTTCCAACAGAGAACCACTTCACATTAGTGATAAGTATAAAGGCTGTGTATACATGAACCACTGTATTTATTTATAGTATAGTAAACAAGATGATGAAAGAGTGAAGGCCTGGAGAGGATAACCTCTGAGTCCCACAGATATGGGTGGAAGAGCTGGATGTGCCATTTACCAGGTCAGCTACTCAATTTCTCCTAACCTCAGCTTCCTCTCCTCCAGTATAGTACTCTATGGTGTATTTGAAAGCTGCCAGAAGTGTGGATCTTAAGAGTTCCTATTACAAGAAAAAAAACTGTAACCATGTGAGGTGATGGCCATTAACTAAACTAACTGTGGTAATCATTTCACAACGTATACATATATTAAATCATTATGTTAAAGTGAAAGTCGCTCAGTTGTGTCAACTCTTTGCGATCCCATGGAGTATACAGTCCATGGAATTCTCCAGGCCAGAATACTGGAGTGGGTAGCCTTTCCTTCTCCAGGGGATCTTTCCTTCCCAGGGATCGAACCTGGGTCCCCTGCATTTCAGGCTGATTCTTTACCATCTGAGTCACCAGGGAAGCTCAGGAAAGCAGCAACACAGGATGAATCAAAGGTTTAGATGCAGTTGCAGTCCAGTAGAAATGTAATGTAAGCCACATATATCATTTAAAATTTGCTAGTAGCCATGATTAAAAAACACTAAAATAAAACAGAGGAGGTAAGTTTTATGAATGTTTCATTTAAGCTAATACATTAAATATTATTTTACTGTATAATCAATATAAGATTATGAAGCAA
>NW_011486724.1:58019-60178 GCF_000754665.1 Bison bison bison | reverse complement strand
ACTGAACCCAGGTCTCCTGCATTGCAGGCAGATTCTTTACAAGCTGAGTCACAAGGAAGTCCCAATCATTATGTGATATACCTCAAACTGATGCAACGTTATTTGTCAATTATATCTGAACAAAACTGGGAAAATCATAATACAGATCTGAGTTTTGTTTTTTTTTTTAAGGTTAAATGAAATGCACATAAAGTACTTACTGTGATGCCTAGTGGATAGTAAATAATCAATACAATATTAGCTATGATTAATAGCTATTCATTTCACACCTATTTATAACAAAAACTCGAGCTGTTCTGTAATCAAAATTTGCCTAATATGATATGTTTAATGGTATTTACAATCATAATCATTATTGTATTATAGTGTAATTAGGTATAAACAGTAAACTGTTGGTGTAAGAGTAATAGTGATAGTAATTAGTACACAGTCAAACTTTTTTCCCCTAGTTTTTCTCTTCTTTGTTCTTGATCTAACGTGTGATCAACATTATTATCAGCTGTTTCCCCTCATTTACTAGTTGTGTGATTTTGATCATATCATCTATCCTCTATAACATTTCCCTTTCCTCTCTGTGAAATGGTAATAAGACACATTTTGTAGTTAAAATTAAACACAGTAGAATACAGTAAAGTGCAAAAAGTAAATATAATAGATATAGAGATGTAGTAAAAACGTAAAGATAACATACATACAGACATAGCAGAGTGTCTGACACATAACTGATCAATAAATGACAGCTGTCAGTGGGTGGTGGCATTGTGGTGTGTCCAGAAAAACAATATGATGCTCTTTCCCTATGGAATCCCTATGGCGTCCTCATAGTCTCAAGGACTAAGTCTAGGAACAACCTTTGAGAGCATGAAAGTGGGAAAGACTTTTAGGGCAGTGGTTTTTAACCACTGCTGCATGCTGGCATTGACATATACTGATGACTAGGTGCCACCCACAGTTTGATTTAAATAGTCTGGGGTATGGCCTGGCATTTTTTTTTTTTTAAAGCTCCCACGTTAGGATTTATTGGGCATTTGAGGTGGAGAACCACTGCTGGAGAGTCAGCCATGCTCAGGTAAAACTTGTCTCCGGTTCTAGGGATGGATGGCTGGCAGGGGCCCCCATAAGAACTGGTGAATTTTGCTTATTTGGGGAGGAGAGCAAGCATAAAGGAGGCCCCTTCTCACTCTTCCCCAGCACCCTAAGAGGAAATAAGTCAGGTTTGCTTTCAGAGTTGGCCTTAAGGGTAGTTTTGTGTATGTGTGATTTTAGGAACAATAGGAAACTATCCTTTCTCCAAAAGTAACCCATGGCCTGGTTATGCTGACATTCCTTTAAGATAAAATAAAGCAAGTCAAGTTTGAAAATGCAAAGAGCAATAAATCACATCACAAATGAAGGCTTTTTATTTTTGTGAGAAGTGCAAAGAGAGAGGTTTCATCATATTTTAGAGGTTGGGAGGAAGGCAGTGGCAGGAGAGTTCTGGACACATAAGGGGCACCAGCCAAAGAAGATCAAGGAGGAGAGCAGAAACAGAACTGAGAGAACCACAGACCAGTGTTTCTGAGGTTATAGTTTTGCTGCACGAGGAAAGAAGTTGTGCAAAAAACGCATCTTTATGGATGCCCAATCACAAGGTTACAGAAGCAGTAACTAACAGCAAGCGTTTAGCAAGTACATCTTCTCTAAAAGCGCAGTGCTATCATACCATTAGGAAGTTGAAAATATCTTTCTCTGCACATGCAAAATACTATGGTCCCCTGAGGAAGGAAAGCGACACAGTAATAGAAAGAAATCAAATCTCTAACTATCAAAGCCAAAGTAAAAGCGGTATGTCAGTACTAGAAAATAACTTTAGTTCTTTCCAGGTTGTGGCTGTCATGGCATTACATACATATCAAATTGTGCCAGTTACAGCACAGCCTAACAAACCTCTCTCTTGGCAAATACCTCAGACATGGTTCTCTTAGTTTGTCAGCCATCTTAGACTTATACTGAGGGACAAATAAGAAATATTCCAAATCGTCAGAGTACTCATGGAACAGGTGTTCCACTTTTAAATGATCATCTTAGGACCCATTTTTTTGTTCTGCCATTTTATCCAACATCCTTCTATTTATTTTTTCTCTCAAAGAAAGATGATCTCATAAGCAGTGATCTTTCAG
>NW_011486724.1:57185-57919 GCF_000754665.1 Bison bison bison | reverse complement strand
TTTGTAGCTTTTCATCTAATCTTTCTGGCATGGTCAACACATTGGGGTTTCTTTTCTCAGGAGGTTCACCCACCAACATCTGCAAGTAAAGGCTGGGTCCTTGTACCACCTGCGTCCCCTGAAAGCACCCACTCACACACTTGGTCTACCAATATAAGGCACATCGCCCAGCAGAGGATTATCAACAGCAGTAATAGCTGTCCTGCAAGAGTTTACATTGAACTTTTAAATTTAGTACTAATGAAGAATTGATAAATGTGCTTTCTACTATATCCTACTCTACTTAAATCTATGTACTGTGTAGCAACTGTCTAATAACTATTGAATATTTGAAGACAGAGGTGGTACAGAGATGGCAGTCATTAGACTAGGAGTTGAAAGCTGCCAAGTTACCACATGAATCTAGCTGGACACTTTGTTTGGACAGTACAGTATTTCAAAAGTTTTTGAAAGTGAAGGCCTTTCAAGGACTAGTGTGCTAAGCTAAGGCCTGGTAAGTTACTTTTTATCCCAAAAGACTTCAAAGGATTTTTAGTTTAGGGAGTTTGTTTTTCAGCAAGATATTCTGGCAGCAATTCAGTGTGTTAGTTGCTCAGTCATGTCTGAATCTTTGTGACCCCATGGTCTGTAGCCCACCAGGCTCCTCTGTCCATGGGATTCTCCAGGCAAGAATACTGGAGTGGGTAGCCATTTCCTTCTCCAGGGGATCTTCCCACCCCAGGGATCAAACCTGG
>NW_011486724.1:47120-56573 GCF_000754665.1 Bison bison bison | reverse complement strand
AGATATGCAAACAATCTGAGTGTCCATCAACAGATGAATGGATAAAGAAAATGTGTGTATATTATTTAGCCATGAAAAAGAAGGAAATCTTGCCATTTGCAACAACATGGAGAGAACTTGTGGGCATTATGCTAAATGAAATAAGCCAAACAGAGAAAAACAAATATTGCTCAGTATCACTTATAAGTGGAATCTTAAAAAAAAAAAAAAGTCAAAACTCATAGAAACAGACAGTAGAAAGGTTGTTGTCAGTGGTTAGGGGAAATAGTGAGAGATGAGTCAAAGGGTACAAACTTTCAACTATAAGGTGAATAAAGTCTGAGGATTTGATGTAAAACATGGTGACTACAGTTGGTAAGCCTGCTTTGCATGATTAAAATTAGCTAAGCAAATAGAATTTAACTATCCCACACCTCTCAAATATGAGAGGTGAAAAGGAAAGTTTTTAAAAGTAATTCTTCCAATGGGGGTTTTAAAAAATATTTGTTTAATCACCCATCCCCCATTGAGGACTTTCAATAATAAAGCTTTAAAAATGGTTTGGGTGCCTTTTGTTATTGAAAGTTGAAAAATAACAAACTGGTTGATCAACGCCAAGAAAAACAAATCTACGCATCCTGAGCAAACACTAAACTGTAAGGAACATAAGATCAAAACAAGTATCTACTATTGTAAACAAAATAAAAGGCAATTTCACAGCTAAGTTCTCAAACAAAGCAGCTGAGTTCCCATAAAGCACACCCTAGGTTTTTCTCCCCGTGCAGTGCTAACCCCACATGCGACCATGTTAAGGACATCAGGGGCTGCCTGGTGCCCATTGTGCTGCTGAGACGCTGACAGGGTTAATGCCATTTCTTGTTCTAGCAACTGCAGTGGGACAAACTGCTCGTGCTTTTCCTGAGGACAGAGGCTGGGTACTAGTCATGCTCTGGATCTCTTAGAGGGGGGCTCTCCCCTTAGTGATTGTCACATAGGAATGCGCAGACTAGATGAAGTTAATAAAACTGATAGAAAAGAAAAGAGAAAAAAGAGCAAACTTAAAATGTTCTTGCTCTTATGAAACTGAAAAAGTGCTTTTACAGTCTTTTGAAGGGACTAAGACTGAAGTAGCTAAGTGAGCAAGTGCCATGAGCTGAGCTGGTAATACTGTGATCACCTTCGCCTGGGCCAGCCCACCCTCTTAAGAATAGCTCATTTAACCCCTGTGAGATAGGGGCGCAGTTCGGGCACTTGCTCTAGTTGAGGATGACAGCTATTCCGTGATTTACTGTGGTCTTCTGACCAATGAAGGATAAGACAATACTGCTGAATACGACAGGTTGAACTTCTTACAGATTTGACTGTGACGTTTGTCATATTTACTACTCGTATGAATCAAGCTGAGGAACACCTACCATAAATCAGATACTAACAAATTATGCACCCATTACAGATGACCTTTGGAGTTGCTCAAGATACAGTCACAATCATGCATTAAAAAAAGCCGCCTTTCACTGTAATGTGTGAATGTATGAAATTAAATGAGGCTTGCAATGTAATCAGTGTGGTTGGCTGCTTTAATATATTCCATTTCAATTTCAAATCACCACAAGCCAAGAGTGACGAATCTAATTTGATCAGTTGTTCACAAAAACACAGAAAAGCAAATGTGGATCTAGCAACACAGCCAGGTTTTCAAAGGAGTTAGCATTTTCTACTATCACCAGAAGTCATTAATGCATTTTTTAAAATAGTAATTAAAAACAATCCCACACACAATTCTTTGCTCATCAGAAATTTCAACCCTCACATTCAAAAGTTCAAAAGATATAATATTTAAGTGAAAGGTGTATTTAATTTTTCCTAAGTCAATAACATATTTCGACAGTATCAAAAGAAAACAAAAATCAAAAGGTCTTATTTCTGACACTTATGAACAGTAGGGCACTTGGAATCAAAGCAGTAAGTTCTCCAGCGCTGATTATTACTATCTAGCAAAAATTTGTATACGAACACAACTCTTGATCTCCATCCCTATTATAAGTGTGAGGCAATACAACTTACAAATTTAATTACTGTCACACTAGGTCTTTAGGTCCTCAGCAGCTGTTTAGCAGAGCCTGCAACAAGCACCATGGTAAAAATGAGGCTGGTGAGCCGTCACCCCTTAAAGATGCGACGCTCTTCACACTCACCCTAATTAATACACAATTTTCAAGGCTTTAGCATTTTCCTCCAAGCCTGCATGAGACGTTTCTGGAAGAAAATCATGGGCTGTTTCCAGAACTGGACACTTTAGGTAGAGGGGGCCTTCCTAAAGGCTCCCATGGTGGAAACACAGTCTAGCGTCACTCACCAAACAGTAACCAGCATTGTACAAGTCTTAAAGCGGATCATGCCACTCCCCTATTCAAAGTGTTGAAGAGCTCCCTGCTGTACTGAGGATAATATTCACACTCCTGACCCAGATCTAGCCCTTGCCCCTCTCTTCAGCTTCATCTCCTATTATTTCCCCCTCACTGGTGGGCCTCCAGGCACACCTGTTCCCCCGTAGTTGCAAGATGCTCCAGCCCCAGGCTCTTCCTTCTTGCCCTTGGCCTAGAATAACCTGCCTGCGGACTTTCCTATGGCTGGTTTCTTATCATTCAGGTCACCTCCTTACAAAGAACATTCTACCCCTTGCACCAACCACTCCCCCCATTTTACTACTCTAAGAGGAGTTGTTATTGTCTGAAATTACTGCGTTTGTCTCTCCTACAGAATGTGCCACGAGGACAGACACCTTTGGCTATGCCTGGTGCATGGCAGGCCATCAGTAAATATTTGGTAAATGAAAAACAAACTCATATACAGTCACTATGGAGAACCATACGACCCACCAATCTCACTACTGGGCACATACCCTGAGAGAACCATAATTCAAAAAGATACACGTACCCCGCCCCCAATATTCATTGCAGCACTATTTACAATAGCCAGGACATGAAAGCAACCTAAATGGCCATTGACAGATAATGGATAAATGGATAAAGAAGATGTGGTACATATATACAATGGAATATTACTCAGCCATAAAAAGAAACGAATTTGACTCGGTTGAACTGAGGTGGACAAACCTAGAACCTGTTATACAGAATGAAGTAAGTCAAAAAGAGAAAAAAAACATCATATATTAATGCATATATGTGGAATCTAGTAAAATGATAGTAATGAACTTATGTGCAGGAATAGAGATGCAGACATAGAGAATAGGCTTTTGGACATAGTCGGGGAAGGAGAGGGTGGGACAAATTGAGAGAGTATCATTGAGACATATGTATTACCATATGTAAACAGAAGACCAGTGGGAAGTTGTTGTATAACACAGGGAGCTCAGCCCGATGCTCTGTGACAACCTAGAGGGGTTGGAATGGGGTGGGGGCACAGGTTCAAGAAGGAGGGGACATATGTATACTGATGGGTGATTCATCTTGTTGTATGGCAGAACCAGCACAACATTGTAAAGCAATTATCCTTCAATTAAGAACAAATTTTTAAAAAACCCACAATTAACTGTGGAAAAAAAACAACCCACAAAAAATAAACTCATAGAAAAAGGTACAGGATGGTATATACATGGTGAGAGGCACTGTGGTGACATAGGTGTTTAAGGATTTCTTTTTTAAAAGCTAGGAAAGATGCCATAGAGGAAGGGTGGGCTGGGGTTAAAGTCTTTGGAGTCTGTTGGATCCAATTTTAATTATGAAACTATACTAGATTTAGATCACTGTCCTAGAAAATAACTTAGGCTGACCTCAGCACCACATATGTAAAATGGGGAAAAGAACATTTCTATTGCAGATTATTGCAAAGAGTAGCATAACCATACGTAAAGAGTCAAACTGTTCAGTAAAGTAATAAGGGATTTCATTTTTTTATTTACTTGACATTACCAACTACTACTGACAGATCCCCTTTAAATAAAAACAGCAAATTAATAGTAACAAAAATACAGTTAAGTATGAATATACGAACAGTCATTATATACCCTTGGAAACTAGGAAATTACAAATACCGATGGATAGGGATACAAATGGCACAATTTCTAGTGTTTTAGACCAAGTGATGGTTGACAGTTCTAATAAACTTGTAACAAAATATAATACACATCCCATTTCTCTTTTGAGACAAAGATCCAAAGACAAAAAACTATTAAAAAACTATGGGGATTTATTAATTTACATTCAACTGAATAAAAGGTGAATATAACAAAGGATATGTATTAGTCAATTTTATTCTCCAGGGGTGCGTTAGCCAAATCATGTCGTAACAGAGACATCCCACAGCATGGCCTCTATCAGCACTGAACAAAAAAATTCCATTTTTCCTTCTGCTTTCTTCATTTGAGAAGGAATGAACTATGGTAGCTTATTGGGCAGTAAATGTATTCAATAACACCAATCTTTTAAAATAATGAAAATCTTAAAATGCATCAAACACTTGAAGCAGGAAGTACTGATTGCATCCCGGAGGTACTTGCAACCAAGCCTTCTCTGTGCCAGTAATTCTGAGGCTAGGTTTGGGGAATTAGTTGAGAAAGGAAAGACCACTAGAAAAAATATTAATAATTGAGAAATATAAAAGGGTAGTAGCAAGGAGAGGGTTGCTGTGTTAAAAGTATTAACTGATAAAAATAAAAGAAAACAGCAAAAGTAGAGACAGGAGACAGCAGTTTATATACACTGCTCTGGTCTGAACCTATATTAGAATGGATCATGTCAGGTTAATTTTTTTAGTAGGTCAAAAATGGTCAAATGCCAGCAATTTTATATCGTTCAAACAAATACATTTACCAAAGCACTTTAGGATTCCTTGTTAGTACATAATGAATGATATTCACTAATTCATGCATGAATTTTGTACAAGTGTAAACTCTGAATGGCTTGTATTTGGGAACTTTTCACAGCAGTGTCCGAAATGGTAACTATTAGGTGTCAGACTCCTTCCTTCATGGGCAAGAAATGCTTCTGTTTTTGTTGCTTCAAACTGCCAAATTTCTTTTAACAGATGTTAAGGTTTCAGTAGGCATGCTCAATTTCCAGCGTAAGACTGATAGAAAAAATTTAAGGAAGGAGTTTTCAAGTGTTGAAATATTTCAAAGTCTGAATAAAGGGAAGAGTCAAGAGAGTATCATGAAAAAATGAGTAACATGAACCTACTCCATAATGACTAATATTTCAAGATGCTCAAGAACACTGTCATGGCAACATAAGAATATATTTTAAAAATAACAGAAACTGAGGATATTAAGGCACACAAATAAACCTGTCACTGCAGTGACAATGTATTGGTGAAGTGGGGCAGGAAGATGAAAAGGGGAAATTTTCAGGTAAACATTCCAGTATTTAAAAACAAATGGTGCGTTTGGATAGCTAATGTGATAATTTGAATTACAGCATGTGGTATTCTAAAAAGGAGTGCTGCCCCTGTGCTAGAAGGTGATTGGTTAAGCTTGTTCCAGTACTATTTATGATATCCTTGCCTGCATTTATGGGACAGGGTGATTTTCAAATACAGTGACTATAGTGATCAAAGTGTTACTGAGCAAGAGCTTAAACCCACTCCTAACTGCCTGGAAACTCTGTTAATTAGTCAGGACCAGCGAAAGGTAGTGTGGAAGGGGACAGCCCAAGTGAAGGGTTTAATTAACCACAGAGCAAAGAGTTGACATTTGCATTTCAATGCTGTCCCTGGTGATAAGCTGACCAAATGGAGATGAAGCCAATTGACAAACTATATTTTACCAATTCTAAGATGAACCCCTCCCCCATGTTTTAACATCTTTAAAATCAGGATGTGTCTTAAATTGATATCATTTTAGAATTAATGATTATGTTAATTGACAGAGAGGTTAGCTAATGGCCACCTTTCTAAAAGTCACTGTGATCCAATTCAAACCAGCTAACCATCAAAGATTATGAATTTTCTTTCATGATTGTATAACAACCACTAGTATCCTACAATAGGGGTCCCCAATCTCCGGGATCTAATGCCTGATGAGCTGAGGTGGAGCTGATGTAATAATAATAGAGATAAAGTGCACAATAAATGTAATGCACTTGAATTATCTGAAATACCCCCCGCCCAGTTGGTGGAAAACCTGTCTTCCACAAAATCGGTCCTCCACAGAATCAGTCTCTGGTACCAAAAACGTTGGGGACCGCTGGCCTAGATGATAAAAAAGACCAGGGAAGTAGACTGTCCTGGTCATCTACATTATTTCTGATGTTAAAACAGACCTCCAAGTATGTTCTTTACCTGGGTGAGTAATTTTTGCAGATTCTGCACATAAGAACCTTACCACTGGGACTTCTAACTTTGTTACAAAGAACACCACTGTGTATGACACAGGGAAATCTATGCAGATACAGAAAATATTCAACGGATCTTGAACTCCTGGCGGAAAGGATACTTGCCACTGGGTAAGTAACTAGAGAAAACCTTATAGAAACTTTTATGTTGAGGTACGACAGAAAACAACAAAATTCTGTAAAGCAATTATCATTCATCTAAAAAATAAAAAAAATATATAGCAAAAAAAAAAAAAAAACACACACCCCAAAACAAAAAACTGTTCAATACAGAGACCATGTGATGAAGGAAAAAACAGAGCTCTTAGGGTTCTGCACTGCCCAACGAGGCAGTCACTAATCACATGTGACTATTTCAATTTAAATAACTCAAAATTAAAATTCTATTCCTTAGTAATACTAGCCACATTCAAGTTATCAACAGCCATATGTGGCTAGAGGTTACCACATTTGACAGCATAGATACAGAACATTTCTCTCACTGAAAAAAATTATATTGGTCAGTGCTACTCTAGACTACCATTTAAAGCTGGGTTATATCTCAGCTGCTCCACTTAGCACCTGTGAGTTTGGACAAATTAATGAGCCTCACTAATATTTGGTTTTCTTCTTGGTGGATTGAGTATGTAATTGTTATCCTAACTCCCTGGGACACTGTGAGGATCAGAGTACCATAAAAAGGTTAGCTGCTAGTAAGTTGTATATTTTTATGTGATTTGTACTTTATGAAGGTGACTTTAATCTTTTTGCATTTTTAGTATGAGTTAGATGTTTTTTTACTGCTTAAAAATCCCAAGTTTTATGGCCCCTTCTCTTCCTTTTCTTCTATGGTAAAAAAAAAAGAAGAAAAAAGCACACTTCCAGATATATTTAGCAAACAAATGCCTACCTACGGTAGCCACATGAGTAAAAGAAATGAATGAAGGGGCTGAGGTGGGGTGGTAGCAAACTGGAGAACTCAAGTTCTGTCTCAACTGCTTTAGCTGCTACTGGGCTCCAGTCAATTGTTGTCATTCAGGAATGTTGACTTAGTGTAGTCAGACACTGAGTTTTGAAAGAAGCCCAGATATTTGGCTTTTTATGTGAAATCTCCAGTTTAAGAAATATTAGCAACTAATTAAAAATGGTAAATATTCTTCAGGCAAATTTAAACACATTTAGAGGTCATATGTGCCCACAGCTGTGCTACCTGACCTCTGGTTTCATGTAGCAGCTACACTTCCTTCTCCATCCATGATTCAAAGCCTCAGGACACTCTTACAAACAAATCCATGAAATTTACTCCTCACTACCTCATGGTGAAACAGAAATGAAATTCACAGTGTTATTTTATACAGATTACTATCCCCAGTATTAAAGTTATTTCTAGGTTACTAAAACATAATACTTAAGGAACTTCACTGGCAGTACAGTGGTCAAGACTCTGAGCTTACAATACAAAGGGTGCAAGTTTGATCCCTGGTCAAGTAACTAAGATCCCTGCATGCCAAGGGGCAAAAACCAACCAAACAAAAAACCCCAAACTATATATAACTTTAAAAACAGACATGGGCTTTAAATGCTCTAAGATTATAAATGACCCAAATTTAGAAAATAATTTATGTCCTCTTGAACCAAATGCCCAGAAAAGAAGGAAAATGATACAGAAAATTACACTTTTTACTGTAATTAAAGAGAATATTTTTCTTTTTACATTGCTACTCCAGTGGAAAATTACTGGAAATCTGGGGAAGAACTATAATGCTTTATATAAAAGCCATAGGTCTCTACTGATGAATGAGTTGAGATATTAAAAAAAATTCCTAATTTGGAAAGCTTACTGCTATAAAGCAAAATAAATCTTTTAATAATTCCCCCAGTAATTTAAATGCTGAATACTCAAAAGCCCATTAAATTTAAAAGGTTTCTGTACTGTATATGGGAGCATACATAATTTTTTATTCCAAGTGTATTTAACTGTATTTTATTTTTATCATATACCCACCCCAAGGAACCAGCAGTTGCAGCCTTTTTATTCAGTTGATAATTCAAATATTGTTTCTAATACAAATATATGGTTTATCGTGCTTATTTATCACCAACTTGGTACACTTCATAATCGCATTACAACCCCACTGTGTACTGAATACCACTTACAGTTCAAAGTACTCAAGATAAGCACTGTTACTTTCAAGAGAAGATTGGCAGTAATTAAAGGTCTTACTTAGTAGTTGTTGGTAACCACGTTTTTAAGGAGGTTTTTTTTTTAAACAGAAAGTATTATAGATAAATATTTAATTTGGTAATTCTATTGTATTAATGAGATCTATTCTGGACACATATTTTGGGGTTAAAACAAAGATGTGCCAAACTGTTATCAGTGCAGTGAAACAGAATGACATGGAAGTATTTTGTAATTCATCAATGAGAACCACTGAAACATCTGTGGACTACATAGCATAAAACTAAATCATACCCGAACGCTAACAATAATAATAATAAAAAGAACAATAGTACTTTGCACCTACAGACCTCCTTCCAGAGGAATTTCAGAATGCTTTTAAACACGTTATTTTTTTCTTCTTTGAACAAATAAGACAACTAAATCAAAGAGTAATAATGGTTTGCCCATGCCACAAAGTGAGTCAGTGGCAAACCAACCAGGAACAGATTTTCTAACTTGTTCATTCTCTTGCAATTATATTGTGCAATGATTACTCTGTTAGAGTGTATCCTGCACGTTACACGCAAGGCATAGGTTCTTTCCACATTTCATGTGGGCCTACTACTCCCCCCACTCCGCCCCAGCCTAGTAATAATAGGAGTGTTTACAACTGACACTGCCATCAAGATATATGCCTTCCTGCTGCATCAATGAAGGTCCTGTGGGGAGACAAGAACACAGGAGACTACAAGCCTCTGAGTCGCCTCCATCTTCCCACCTACACACAGCTGTCCAGAGATGGCCTCCAGGTATATTAAGATATCATAAAGACTGGTAAAATCAAAGAACAAATTTTGAGCACTGGTAGCAATTCAAAGATGGCAAGGTCATTAAAGAGCTAGAACTGTGAGCCACTAGAAAAATCCGCAAGCAAAATGGCCAGCTGCTATATCTATATACAGGTTCTGGAGGGCAGGCAGT
>NW_011486724.1:46214-47020 GCF_000754665.1 Bison bison bison | reverse complement strand
CAGGCAGTGGGTCTGGGCAGTGACAGTCCTTCATGTGATGTCAATACTTGGACTTCCTGATTCATTCTACTGATAGAGTAGGGTGTTCATTTGATTCACAGTTTGAACAAAGAAATATCTAGTCTGGAATTTATGCCATTTCCTAATGTGCATGGAATCACAGCTAAACTCTATTAGGAATTATCAGGAAGTAGGTAAATTTGAGTGGAAAATCAAGACCACGGAGTGAGGAGAGGGCATGGGCTAAATGTCTGATGAATGTATAGATGTAATTGTATGGAAAAAGTTTTATCATACAGTTGCAGAGTACGATGGCAAAGAGAAGAGAGGAGGGAGTCAGAAAAGTATTCTATAAACATTACTGTACTCTATAAAAACAATGTATTATGCTTCTACACTAAAGTATTCTAAAAAACAGTCTCATACTATTTACTAGGTGCTTATCGGAAGCAAGTTGCCACCAGTCACACAATAATGTATCTAGTGTGGTTCTTGTTCCCAGAGTTATAATCTCAAGGGGCAGTGCTTAAGAGCTGCAGGAGTTGGAGGACAAAGAGATCACTTCTAGCTGGGAGGCCTTACAGGATGAACAGAATATCAACAGGTAGAGTTGGGACTGAGGTGGGCCATGCATGTAGGGGAAAAACCTCACAAGCAGAGGGATGTAGCCATGGTGGAGTCAAGGCCTGCTCAGGGAAGGGTCTAACCTGCAGGTGCCATGCAGTTGCTATCTTAATGCTTTTAGGCATAAGGGGGATGGTCTGAAACCAACAGCATGAGTTAAGGCTGATCAGAGACTCTTTTCT
>NW_011486724.1:44458-46096 GCF_000754665.1 Bison bison bison | reverse complement strand
TGATCTACGAGGACTCAGCCAACTAAGCCCAAAGGTAAGGCAAAGGTGACAGCAGGTGGGAAAGGTCCCAGAAATCCCAACTGTGGAGATGCCCAAATGCCAGGGCTAAGATACTTCTTAGTCACCCATCTAATCTCTTTGAGGACTTTCTACCTTCCACAGTGGCCCTTTCCTACTTTCATGATATAAGTTAATGTTGAAAATAACCAGTGCGTCTACCACCAATTTTTCTGAAAAGCATTTATTTTATGTTCTTTCATTACCAAAAAACAGTTTCTTCCAGCTTACTTTTCCCTAGCCCTTTCACCCCTTCACTTTATTCTCAAATGCTATATTAGGTGATAGAACACCATAAATGACTCCCTTATCTAGGAAATAATTCATGTGCTTGATTTAATTTTCCTTTCTACTGTCTATTTAAATTGTTATCTAGATGCCACCCAATCTCTCCTTCTATATCAAAGTCAAACTTTGATATAGAAAACCTATTTGACAGGAAGCAGTATTGAAGTCTGCAGAGTTTAACTAACTCTGAGATTCTCAATACTACAGATGTGCATCAGAGTCTCTGTGAGGCTTTTTAAAATACAGAGTCACTGGGGCCCCATCTCAAACCTACTGAACCACATGTTTGGTGGTGGCATCTGGACACCTGTCATTTTAAAAGGTGTAAAAGATACATCTCAGTTGTTAAAAAGTAACGTGCTAAAGTATATGATTAAGGAACTTGTTTTGGCCACATTTCTACACACAAGTACAATTATTTTTTTACCCTCCCTAGAAAACAGACAACAGTTATTACTGATAAGGGATATATGTGAACAACATGGAAATGACTTGTGGATTATTCGTGTTTCAACCCCTCCCATTAGTACTGATAGTGAGAAGTATATGACAGTTATCACAATTGATTTTAAGCTCCTTGAGAGTAGAAACATGTCTTTTTCATACTGCAATCATCTAACAATTAAGAATGGACCATTTAAAACATATCTGGTATTGTGCCAGAAGCTGGGGATAGAAATACAAAAAACCATGGTCACCGAGAGGCTTCAGAAATCAATTCAGATGGAATGAATAATAGTAATAATAAGTACTATCACAGTGGTTTGGATAAAGTGTTATCCTCAGAAATAATAAAACCAAGTGAAATTCATTGCATGTTTACTACGTGCCTAGCCCTATTCTATGCATTTTAGATATTACTCTGTTTCTGTATCATCCCATTTAACACGAACCTTACAAGGCAGGCACTACTTTCCTCCGGGCTGTACAAAGGATACACACAGGGTAGGTTACATGACCCAAAGTTACTTATCTAGGAAGAAGCAGGAAGTCAAAACTTGAACTGGACATTCTCGCTTCAGAAAGTAGACTTTTAATACTATTTTTCAGGAGCCTAGGTCAGTGCCCTTGGTGCTCAAAAAACTATTGATGTATGGCAAAACAAATACAATATTGTAAACGAATTAGCCTCCAATTAAAATAAATAAATTTATATTAAAAATAATAAAAAACAGTAAATAAAAAATAAACTCTAGCAGAAGGAAGGAACAAACAACAAATATTTACAGACTGCTCCCACAGTGTGCCTGAAATCCTTCTCCCTAAGGCTCCGGAACACTACAGACTAAAACC
>NW_011486724.1:43966-44358 GCF_000754665.1 Bison bison bison | reverse complement strand
AGAGAGTTAACCACTGGACCAGCAGGGAAGTCCCTGTATGAATGATTCTTTAAAAGCTTAGGCAAAAGACAAATATTATCTTTTCCTCCACTTCAGTAATGGGATCAGAAGTTAGGTTTCCATAGCTAACCCTTAAACAGATCCCTTCACGTCTCTGCTCTTCTAGTTCCAATGAGCTTATATCATTTGGGAGCCAAACTAAAAATGACATTTTCAGGACATTGCTTTCAAGAATTTCCCACATGTCCTAGCATGTTACAGTGACACTGCTGCAATGAGGAAGAAATCTTCTTAGAATTAGGTGAGAGAGGGGACAAATCTAAAGATGCTATTTCAGGTTGAAAGAAGGAAAAAAAAGTTTCTTGATTCAGGGCTAAGGGGTGCTGCCAACA
>NW_011486724.1:41130-43866 GCF_000754665.1 Bison bison bison | reverse complement strand
GCTGCCAACAGCTTGTTTTGTTTTCAAAGATCAGCACACAAAAGTTTCACAGAGCTGGAAGGAAAAGATTTGGATGCTAAGTTAGATGGGGGTTGGAGGGGCATGATTCCCATCATTCCTTTGGGAGCAGTAGAAAAATAACAAAACCTCTATAAAAGAGATGAGCAAGTCTGCTGTGAAAGGAATGACCCCTCACATATAGGGAAAGCAATTTGCATCTACAGATCTCATTGGTATAAACGACCCCCTTCAAAGAGTGAAAACCTCAATGGAAAGCCACTATATACCCATGAAAGGCTTTGCCGGCTATTTGTTGAGCTGTATACAGACTAACAAACAGGAGTGGTTAACCTGGCGCACCATGCACTATAGAGATATTTTTTTTAAGTAGGCTTAGTCAGCTAATCTTGTTGAGATTTCTCTCATACTACTGATTTATTATTCTCAAAATAAATTAAGAGGCTTCATTCAACATTCCCTGTGGTTACCAGCTTGAGTTTGTTGGGTGTCTTTGATTGTCTCTTGTCTTTAGATTCCCTGCCTTGTCTCTTTAGATTTGGCTGTGCCCTTTGGTATTTCCCGTTAGTCCATGTCTGGAATAGCTAATTACATGGCAGCATAATTCCCGCCTGTACAGCAAGGAATAGCAGAACCTTGCTAATTCACACCAATAACTGAAAGACTCCTGTGTAAGTTACTGAATTATGCAAATGAGCAATAAGTGAAGAAAGATGATTCAAAATTGTATTTCATTCATTTATTTTGACAAGTGTAGTTTAGTCTTAATTATTTTGAAAATTTCTTTGTAGCATACTAATAAATTTACTGTGGCACACTTGTTAAAAGTGATAAAGTCTTTACTAAGAGAGACCACTGTGTGCTCTGCTGGATAATTTCCTGAAGACAGGCTTAGTTCAGACCCTCTCTTTTATCTTGGATTTCACTGACTTTTCAGCATCTATTTTTTTGTAAGATAATATATAACATACCAATAAAACACAGGAATAATTTTAGGAAAAAACATTTACTACATAAAACAGGTCCTATGTATGTCTAAACTTTCATAATGATGATAGTTAAAAAATTAATCGTGCTTCAAGAAAAACACTTTTATGTTCTCTGGTCATAATGCTAATAGGATTTTATTTTTATCTTTTACATAAAACTAATTCCAAAAAAAACCCCACCCTAATTCCATCTGTCATTCATCTTTTTTAATTCCTATTTCTGATTTCTGTTTTGTTTTGTCTTGCCATACTTCTTTCTTTTAAAGTTAACGATGTCTGTTTTAAGGTAAGTGAATATATCACAGTACGTAACGTTTTCATGTCAAAATACTTACATTATTATATGTAAGCTAAATTATTTAAGATAGGAAAACATTTTGATATACGTCTGACAGATGAATCTTGCAGGATGGAGTCAACTTCTTTCAAAACAGCACCACTGGTTACAGTGGGGAGTGAAGAGCAAACAGCTTTCCAGCTTCCAGTCTTGGGTTTTAAGCTCCACATAGAACAGCCTCTTAATAAGTTCTTTTTGACTAAACCTCCAATTCAAATGTGTTTTAAAAATCATCATGCATTTGTCAACTGAGGTTCTTTAATTTATAAGAAGCTAGATCAGCAATAGAGCACTTAAAGAATAGAGGGAAAGACAAAACTTAAGTCCCAAACTACATGCCAGCACCTGGCCTATTGAAATCTCATCTGCTCTTGAAGGCCCAATTCAGGTTCCATCTCCACTGGGAATCCTTCCTGGAGCTAAATGTGGGACAGCCTGCAGCACTTCACGCCAGCCCCTCTATTTGCCTTCGCCTTCAGGTCAAAGTTTCTCTACCTTGAGTAGGGAAGCGTGACAGTGCAAAGAAGGCTGGACTCTCACACCCTGCAGCTTTGCTGCCTCAGGAGAGTCATTTCATCTCTTTCAGGTTATTTTTTCATCTGAAAAATGTTACTTTATCTAATAGGTAATGTAGAAGAAAATGGATGTTAATGTTCTCCATAAAATATAAAGTCCTTAAAAAAAGAAGGCACTTAGAGGGCGAATGCTTGAATAAGAAAATGATCAGAAGTATTATAACCTCTAAAACAGGAGCAAGGTCTAAGTTGTACCTGGGTCCTTTACATATCACACAAGGCAGAGACTCGACAAACACTCATGGAATGAATTTTGGTGGGATGGAGTGTGAAGCAAGGAGAAACAGAAAAACCAGACTTACAAACCTGCTTTGGTGATCTTACTTATGGAGTTGGCTTTTATAATAATTTCTTAAAACAAGAAAAGTATGTCAGTATCTAAATTGGCCTGTAAACCTATCTTTTTGTGAGCATAGCTGATTTAAGCCTTAAAGCTCTAAAGGATGGTACTACGGCGAATAGGTTTCCCAGGGCACTTACACGGGGGAGACTGCAATCAATGTTAACTTATTTGAACTCAATGACAGACTACTAATTCTGTCTAGTTACTGTCCTGCTGCCCACGAGGTAAGAGAATGCTGATGGGCCTAAATAAATTCATGACAACTATAAAAAGAATTACTCTAAGACTGTGTCAAACTGATGATGGGTCTTCTTTGTATACAGAGTTTGTATTTATTATATGGACATGACAGCACAGCATAACATAATAAATGGATGCTGACTAATCACATGCAAAACAATACCACATTTGGGCCTGGGGCTACTGAGTAACTGAAGATATCACAGGGACACAAACTTTAAAAGTTACAGTTGA
>NW_011486724.1:35350-41030 GCF_000754665.1 Bison bison bison | reverse complement strand
AAATCTGTACTATAGTCAGAAAGGTGGGGGCCAAGCAAAAACACTTCACTTTTAACCATTAGAGGCTATTCTGATATGGCATATGCAATTGGTAAAAAAAAAAAAAAATTAAGAAGATGCACGAAAGGCAAATGCTGTCTCTCATAAACATAAAAGGAACAGAAACACTTCTGAGAAGAAATGCTATCACCACAGAGATAAGGCAAATAAGAAATGATGGAGACATTAAATTCTGGGCCAAGTAAATGAGCAAGATTCCCAAGAGGAAAAGAATATACAATTTAAAAATAATCCCAAACTACTAGAGAAAAATACCAGAGTCAGAATGAACCTGTTTAAATCCCAAATATCTCTGAGAGCATGAAACAATTCTGGATGACTTTAAATCCTCTAATTTGCTTGAAGCAAATGAGACTGGTGTTTGGATATATTTCACTGACTTTTTTTGTTTAAAGTCACATTTATTACAAATTTTAGTTGGTATTAAAACAAGTCATAAAGTCAATAGTTGATAAAACCAAAAAGGGTGCTTCTTTAGAAAGATTTAAGAACAATGAAAACAACAAAGGGAATGCCATATGCTTTTAAGACTACAGACCTTTTAATATTTAAAACTGCATTTTTAAAAGAAGTAGTGTTATACATTTTAAATGGCTGATTCAATACATTTCTAGCAAAAAAGCACTAATTTTGAGAGGAAGAAAATTTAGTTTAACTATATCTAACCCAAGTGCTTTATTTAGGTCACGTTATAACAGATTACTATAGATGTTATACAAATATCGATAATTCACTATTTCTGAAACTTAGAGTACATTCCATCTTGATAGGGAAAGGATCTACTCTCTTCTCTGCCATGAGTATTATAAGCCTTTTTCTCCTAATTAATCTGCAATTAATTCAACCAACCTCCAATTAGTCTTCTACAACATTACCCTACTTAGACAATAAAGTAGTCTCCAGATTGGGTTTTAAACCTGGGTTAAATAGACTCCTACAGACCAAAAACGGTTCTGAGATTTCTCTTTGTAGTATAATTTAGATGTCATATCTAATTTGCTGTCATGACTATTGTTTCACTGTGCAATTTGTATGTCGCTTTGAATGGTAAAGACATCAGAGCTTTATTGAATTAAACCTTCTGTCTTTATTTAGGGTCTGATGTTACATGTTTATGCGTGTATGTTTATGTCTCAAAAGCTCCTTTTGACATCAAGTAATAGTAGAAAAGCATTATGCTTTTTTGATATCTTTGCTCCCAACTTGGTAAATATAAACACAAATGGGGGGAAGTGGTGGTGATGGAAGCCCTCTTTAAACAAAAGAAACAATTTTAAATAACAATAATAATAATAATATTGTTGTTATTATTTTAAAGACTGAGTTAGCTAAATAAGCCATTCACATTACAGAATCATAGAGGGCCTGGCTGTTTTATAACCTTAATGCCTTGATTGTCAATTCTATTACCCAACAGTTTCCTAAGAATTGCCTTTTTTATTGATAGTTTTTGTGATGCTACCTCAAATATAAGATACTATTCTTATCACAATTCCATAAACACAAAGAAATGCAAATGCTCCCTGGCTTTAATTCATAAGGTACAAGGGCCATCTTACCTAGATTCCAATACTCAGTTTAGTGTTGGTCTGTCTGTAACTGTCCTCCTGGCCTTTGAGTTCAAGTTCTACCTAAAGTCAGGACTCACCATGGAAAGTCTCCCAGTAGACCACTGGAATAGCCTTTTAAGTAATTTTTAGTGCATGAAATATCATAAAGTTTTTACTAGATAATTACACTTCCTGATTTTGTAATTAGTGGAAGTACATGCAATTACATAATAATTATGATAGTAATTACGTAATTAAGATGTATAATTATGTAGTAAAAAACATCATGGAAATAAAACCATCTACTGTGTAAGCAAAATACATTTTAAAAGTAAATTCACTAGCTCATCTGTTTAAAAATACTTTTCTTCAAAATAAAGTGATTAGCTCACATTATCGTCTAACTGCTTGAAAATGGTTTAATATTTTTTCCTCATTGGTGAAAGAAGTATATATATTTAAAGTACGTGAAACAAATCTTAGGTTTTTCCCACTTTCAAACACTTGAAAAATGACAGTATGTTTTGCAAATGAAGACCATCAACCATAGCACCATCACCTAGATAATGCCCTTGCTTATATGCTGCTATACTTGTCAAAAGGGACAAAGAACTTGCCCACTGAAAGGACATACTAGGAAAAGATTGTATAAAACTCGTAACACATTTGTAATCACATCATGCTTGTGAGCTCATTTCTACATAAAAGTGCAAAACTTGAGTGCATATTTACAGTGGGCTTAGAGAAAAGGCATGCTATTAGAATCCAGAAGTTTGTTGTCCAAATACACAGCAACTTTGTCATATACAACTTTCGCTATCTTAAAGAGGATGACATAAAATATACAAAGACATCTCCACTATTGGCAAAGCAACTATGGTGACAATTTCCTGGAAAATGTAGTTTTTCTTCTGTCACACTGTAAAGTTGTCTTTAAACAACAAAACAAAAACAAAACTGGCAGTATTCAGAGAGAAGAGCAAAGCAGTATGAAGGGGCTCCAGTCTGCCACAGAAAAACATCAACTTTGTCATTCTTGTATTGAAGATAAAAATAGAACAGGAAAGTCAGCAACAGTAAGGAAAATTCCAAAATAAATTTTGTAATACCAAAATTAAGAAATACAATCTTGGTTTCACTTGAAAAAATTCTAGTTCAATACCTTGAAATCTTTACAAGCATGCTGAATCAAGGTTGTCATGAGGCCCAGAACGTGGTGACTGGGGGAGACTGTACTCTGGGCATATACAAAGTGGCCCTTGTATGAAGTGGCTATAGAGCCACATTCCAGTTTTCTCTTTTATAAGCCACTCATCTTGAGAAGCTGAAAGCCATTTTGAAACTAAGATTTGAAAAATCTTAATTTACTTCTCCCTTGTTCCATTTAGTTAAGAAGAAAAAAAGTGGAAGAACTCATGATTTCCTGCTTTTCCTCACTCTCCTAGGTCTGCTAAGGCTACTACAATTTTAAGCTTAATTATAGAATATACTTCGGAAGACAAGGCTGTCATACTAATTCCACCTCAAACCTGACTAGGCCTTCTATATTCTGCCCATTTGTCATTTTAAAGTTTTGCCAAAAGGATGCTCCCAATCAATGGATGAATAGAATGGAAGTAGGCTTTAGTTACTAAGAGGGGA
The DNA here is from genome assembly GCF_000754665.1 of Bison bison bison. NCBI lineage: Eukaryota > Metazoa > Chordata > Mammalia > Artiodactyla > Bovidae > Bison > Bison bison. The sequence goes on along the minus strand of NW_011486724.1, from coordinate 37,779 downwards.
GAATGTCTTAAATCAGTGCTTCTCAACATTTAATACGCCCAGGAGTCACCTGGGAATCTTGTTAAAATGTAGATACTGGTGCAGGAGGTTTGGGGAGGACCTGATATTTTGCATTTCTAACAAATTCCCATGTGATGCCTATGCTACTGCTATACTGATCACACTCTGAGTAACAAGGTGTTAGAATTGATGTGGAAAATGATGCAGGGAGAAAAAAGCTGACCTGGATTCGTCAGTATGTTATTTTTTCCCTCAACTGCTAAATTATTGGAATTATTATTTCAAGTTGAATAAAACATTTCTTTGTAAAATTTCCACTCTTATAATTTGCTCCTTGTTACAAAAGCAGTACATGTCCATCTTACACAAAGGAGAAAATAAAAATTATCCATAATCCACCCACAGATAACAGCTGTAAACAATTCTAGTGTTTCTTACCAATTTTTCCATGGTGTATATAAACTACACATTAGAATCATAATAATTATTTACTTTTGAACTTTAACCTTATATTATTAGTATTTCTCTAAATCATTAAACATTGAAACTATGTAATGTCTAACAATGAGGCTCCCCTCCCCAAACCTCAGGGTTATATGAGCCATTTTTTCTATCATCAAAATTCTTTGTTTCTACAATCACTCCCTAATCATAAATTGTTCTAAACTACCATGTTAGTGTCTCCCCTGATAAAAAAATTTCACTTAAACTAATGAAAGGAATGGGGTGGCAAGAAAAAGGACCGCCCCGCTCCCAAAACCTCAGATCTTTTTTTTGTTTGCGGCAGAACACAGCATGTGGGATCCAAGTTCCTACCAGGGATAGAACCCATGTCCCCCACAGTGGAAGTGTGGAGTCCTAACCACTGGACCATCAGGGAAGTCCCATCAGATCATATTTTATCCATAAGAAAATGAAACAAAAGGAAAATGTACTTTAAGCTGCCCATTTCAAAACCGGTTTCTGTAATGAAAATTGTTTTTCATTATTATGAAAAATATAATTTTATGAGCAAATTAGTGCTTAAATGAAATTCTACCTTTACTTTTCCATGTATTTGGTAGGTATGAATTGTTTTGTGTGTGCTCTGGTATTATTTATTAAAAACACAGAAAAGGTCCATTTCTAAAATTCAGTGGAATAGCCCATGGGCTTAAAAAAGTGACATAAGAACTGAATCAGACAGGATGTCTGACACAGCCTTGTGAGGCTTTAACAAAGTAAATTCTAAGAATGCCAACTGGCTTAGAGAGGACTCCAGCGGCTCTTTGCTACTTGTATTTCAGACTTCTAGCAACGATATAACTCTTTTGCTTTCTCTTTAGCAGTTAGAGTAGAAATCCTTAACATCAAAAAGGGAGCTGTCTTAAGACCCTCAGAAAACTCCAAATTCCTATATGCACTAAACCATTAATTTTTTCCATACAATTCTTATTTTCTGGCAAAAAACCCACACAAAACCCCAAAACACATTTTTAGACTCCTTAGCTTTTTAGTATTAGTTGTTATCTCTCTTTGGGGTCCCTACTTTCCACAATGTAATACATTCATTACCACTTCATAAATGTAACTATTTGGCTGATGGCGAGCAGAGAACAGGACTCTGTGGCAGTGTGGTTGAGGGCCAGTCACCCAGGCTCACTCATTAGTTAAGTGACTTGACATTCTTTTGATTCGATTCAAATTTGGCATCAACAAAATGAGAGCTAGGACATCACCCAACTTCAGTTTCACTTGCAAAGAGCTGAAATGACAGATATTAAATCCAAAAATGTCAAGGAACTTTAGTGACATTAATTTACGGCACACATGAATCATGTGAGCAATAGATGTATTATTGTACAGTTTTAGAACTTTCCAACACACTGCCATCCATTTATGGACAGAATTGCTTCCTAGGACTCGTTACTCCACAGTTCTCAAAGTGCTTATGTGGCCATATTTTGAGGTAAGAATTCCTTCAACAAATATTTAGTTAGCTGGCTCCCCTATGGGCAAAGCACAGATCAATAGGGTACAACCCTTTGCCTCCATGAACTCAGTGGAAGAGAAAAGAACAATCCAGGACAAATCCTACGAGAAGGGCACTCACAGGGTGCTACAGTAATGCAAAGGAAGGAAGCTTATACTACATTCAATTTCTTCATCAATATAATGGGGCACGATCCACTGTTACCTCATGGGGCTGCTGTGCAGACCCATGCTGGACATCGGAAAGGAAGACAGGAAACTATATAAAGTACCTTACACAGGGTTAGCGTAATTCTGGTGACACTAACAAAAACAACAAATACCTACAGACTTGACCATCATGTATAAAGGAAAGACAAAAGAAGAGCAATGGTAACAAGAAATGGACAGTTTAAGAAAAAAAACAGCAAAGCAAGGAAGTAAGAAAAAAGCTTGAGACGAGAAGTCATTGGGAATTT
>NW_011486724.1:34338-35250 GCF_000754665.1 Bison bison bison | reverse complement strand
CACAGCCTCTGAAAGGGACTGTGCAGTAGGCCGTGGCCCTCAGGCTGCCCATGGCCCTCTGCAAGAAACAGGGGTAACCTGAACAATAGTCTCTCTAGACCTAAAGAGACTTCACTGAGAAATCAGTCTTCCTAACAGATGCTTTTCAAAAGTCCACAGGTAAAGCACCAGCCTTTTGCTAACATTTATGCTGTAGCTTCAATTCCTTTCTTCAACACAGAGTCCTAAATCCTGGTGTCCCTATTCTGGCAGAGACAAATGCAACATGTGAAAATTTCACCAAGAAGACCATGTGTTATGGGTTGAATCGTATCTCTTTCACCCTTAAATTCTTATCGAAGAGGGGTTAGAGTCCTAACCCCCAGTACCTTAGAATGCGACAATATTTGGAAACACAGCCTTTAAAGGGCTAATTAAGTTAAAATGGGACACAGAAAGGTACAGAGGGAGGACCATGTGAAGACAGGATGAAAATAGCCATCTACAAGCCAAAGACAGAGGCCTCAGAAGAAGCAACCCTTCTGATACCTTGATCTCAGGCTTCTAGTTTCCAGAACAGTCTGAAAATACATTTATGTTATGGTAGGTACAGCAGACTAACACACCATCCTACTACAAATAGCTGACATACAGAATAAGAGGAGATAAGAATCTGGTAAGACAGAACAGGAACAAAGAAAGTGGTTTTTCTGTTTTTGCTTTTAGGAATAAGGAAAAATCAAACAGTAAAGTGAAAAGGCAATTAGAGTTCAAAAGAATAAAAAAATAAGCCACAGACTGAGGTAAAATATCTGCCAGAGACACATTTGGTAAAAGATGGTTATCCATCAGGGTCTTAAAGTTTTCTGCATACAGCTCTTTTGTTTCCTTAGGTAGGTTTATTCCTAGGTATTTTATCCTAGGTATTTTAGG
>NW_011486724.1:33827-34238 GCF_000754665.1 Bison bison bison | reverse complement strand
AAAAGACAGAGGAAACTTAAAATGCATCTTAGTAAGTGAAAGAAGCCAATATGAAAAAGCTACATCCTATATGATTCCAATCACATGACATTTTGGAAAAGGGAAAACTACGGAGACAGTAAAAAAAGGAAAAAAAAAAAAACACAAAAAACCCAGCTGCTGCCAAGGGGTAAGGGGGAGAGAGGTGACTAGGAGAAGCACAGAGGATTTTTAGGGCAGTGTCTGATACTATTAGGTTGATGCAAACATAATTGTGGTTTTGGACCTTGACTTGTAAATCATTATGTATGTTAGTCGTGCCATCGTGTCAGACTCTTTGCAACCCCATGGAATCTAGCCTGCCAGGCTCCTCTGTCCATGGAATTCTCCAGGCAAGAATACCAGAGTGGGTTGTCATTCCTTCTCCAGGGG
>NW_011486724.1:32808-33727 GCF_000754665.1 Bison bison bison | reverse complement strand
CAATAAAAAATGAATAAATTTTTTTAAATGATGTGATTAAAAAAAAAAAGGTTATCCAAAATATACAAAGAACTCTTAGATAAGAAAACAAACAGCTCAATTAAAAATTGGGCCAAAAAAATCTCACCAAAGAAGATATATGAATGGCAAATAAGCATATGAAAAGATGCTTCAAATCATATACCATCAGGAAAAGGGTGGTTAAAACAACAACGAGATGCCACAACACATGTATTAGAATGGCCAAAATATGAACACCAACAACACCAAATGCTGGGGAGGATGTGGAGCAACAGGAACACCCATTCACTGCTCAGTGGAAAATAACATGGTACAGCCACTTTGGAATTCAGTTTGTCAGTTTTTTACAAAATTAAATATCGTATGATCTAGCAATTTGTTCCCTGGTATTTACCCAAAGGAGCTGAAAATTTATGTCTGCACAAAAACCTGCACATGGATTATGTTTACACCAGTTTTATGCATAATTGCTGAAAACTGGAAGCTACCAAGATGTCCCTCAGTAAGCTAATTGATAAATAAACTGTGATACATCCAGACAACAGAATATATATCTTTTTACACCTTTTATTTTGTCCTGTATAGATGATTAACAAACAATGTTGTGACAGTTTCAGGTGAACAGCTGAAGGGACTCAGTCATACATATACATGTATCCATTCTCCTCCAAACACTCCTCCCATCTAGGCTGCCACATAACATTGAGCAGAGTTCTCTGTGCTGTACTGTAGGTCCTTGCAGGTTATTCATTTTAAATACAGCAGTGCATACACGTCAATGTCAATCCCAAACTACCTAATTATCCCTTACCCCCATCCTTCCCCCACCAGCAACCATTTATTTGCTTTCTAAAAGACAAGAGAATATTTTTAGCGCTAAAAATGAAATGAGCTACCA
>NW_011486724.1:32271-32708 GCF_000754665.1 Bison bison bison | reverse complement strand
GTCGAGATGCTTGAAAAAGTGGTAGTTGGCTGGCGAGGGGTCAGATGAATATGGCCGATGAGGCAAATTTGTTCAACTTTTGAAGCAGCTGTGCATCATATAGTTGGGTGGTGTTGTGGAGAACTGGGCCCTTTCTGTGGAGCAATACCAGTTGCAGGCGTTGCAGTTTTTGGTGCATCTCACCGATTTGCTGAACCTACTTCTCAGATATAATGGTTTCACCAGGATTCAGAAAGCTGTAGTGGATCAGTCGGGCAGCAAACCACCAAACAGTGACCATGACCTTTTTCTGGTGCAAGTTTGGCTTTGGAAAGTGCTTTGGAGCTTCTTCTCGGTCCAACCACTGAGCTGGCTGTCACCAGCTGTCATATGCAATCCACTTTTTACGCACATCACATTTACAAGAATGATTGTTGTTGTGTAGAATAAGAGAAGAT
>NW_011486724.1:31460-31830 GCF_000754665.1 Bison bison bison | reverse complement strand
AGCCACTATGCTCCTCATCTTCAAGGCTCTCATCTCCTTTGCAAAACTTCTTGAACCACCGGTGCACTGTACGTTTGTTAGCAGTTCCCGGGCCAAATGTCTTGTTGATGTTGTAAGTTGTCTCTGCTGCTTTACAACCCATTTTAAACTCATTTAAACCCATTTTAAAAAATTAAGAAAATTGCTCAAATTTACTTTTGTCTAACATTATTTCCATAGTCCAAAATAAATAGCAAGTAATAAGTCATTGGGATTCCCTGGTGACTAAGACAGTAAAGAGTCTACCTGCAATGTGGGAGACCCAGGTTCGATCCCTTGGTCAGGAAGATCCCCTGGAGAAGGAAATGGCAACCCACTCCAGTATTCTTTT
>NW_011486724.1:29851-31360 GCF_000754665.1 Bison bison bison | reverse complement strand
TTCCCCAGGTCAAATCGACAAGTTTCAAACACAGATTAAACCCACCATCCAGTTGCAACCCTCAAAATATGGGCTTTATAATGGAAATGGTAAAACTATCTTAGCAAAGGAAATGTTGCTAGGTACCAAGAGTAAAGGAGAGTCTACGGTAAATACTTTACACGCCAGTTTCAGGGCACTTGTTGACAGACAATACTTAGATTCCATTCTCAATAATATAATTGTGTGTAACTACTGTCATTTTTCACAGGACTTTTGATGTTAACATCTATTGGTGTTCTGGCCTTGGTCCAAATTGAATAAATTTATTTGCCCTCTTGATCCCACAGATTTTCAATTCTTTTTAACAGCAAATCTCCCTTGAATAGCTAATCAGAAGACAGCATTTCACTCCAACTCATACAGTGAGAAGTGAATTTTATATGTTATATTAATTTATACTTAACGGAAGTTTCCCCTGTAACTGTTCACCTATGGACTGTAAGAATATTCTTGCTCTCCAATTGTTCCCTATGGATTACAACCTGTGTTCAAATCTCTTCTACTTAGAACCTGTCCAAATCATGTGTTCAGAATTGTTTGGGGGGACTTTCTTAAATTTTATCCCGTACCTTCTGAACTAGAAATTCTGGGTGTAGGAACCATGGATTTATATTTTTACATGTACCAGGTGACTCTTAGGTATGAGCTTATCAAATGTCATTTGTTAGGAAACCTGTGCTCTTGGACCATGGCACAACCTAGCCTTTCATTTCTATCCCACCACTTACCACTACTAAATTATCCAAAAATGTCCAGACAAAGTAAATTCTATCCAAATTCCTTCATTCCAAAGATGCAATTTAGGAATAATAAATAAGCAGAAGATCAAAGGGAAAATAGTTACACTAATTAACACTCCATAAAGAAAGCAAAAGCAACTTGAAATGTTTAATGAATTTCTTTCTGTCAGACATCCATTTTGTACCCTTCTTTTGCTTTATTTTCTTTATCCTTCTGATATGTAAAAACAAGTCAGTAATTCCATGCTGTTTTGGCTCTGAACTCCTGAAGAGGTATTTATTAGAAGCAAATGACAAAAAAAAAAGTCCCAATTCTTAAACTTGTGAAGCATAACTAAATAGCGTGAGTATACAGATTCTAGCAACACTTCTCCCTTTTTGCCAAGCAAGAATTTTGCAAGTGATTACTCTGTTCCATCCTATTTTCCAGGAGAGCAACATATACTCCTCCATGTTCTTTAAAAAGCAGAGGGTAAGTTTCCAGTGACTTTACAGATTGCTTCTACAAGTCTCCAAGTCACTGGGCTTTCGGAAAACTGCTCATCATTCAGCCCTTCAGATAAGAATTTTGGAAATGTCTGGAAGAGGAATCTATCCCCTAGGAATATAACAACATCTAGGGATCAATTGGCACCCCACTTCAGTACTCTTGCCTGGAAAATCCCATGGATGGAGGAGCCTGGTAGGCTGCAGTCCATGGGGTCCCGAAGAGTCGGACACGACTGAG
>NW_011486724.1:28607-29751 GCF_000754665.1 Bison bison bison | reverse complement strand
AAAAAAAGCAAGAAATGTACATTAAAATGATGTATGTAACATAACCACGTTTATTAAGAATGTATTCCAATATCAAATGGCAAATTTCAACAATGCAAAAACTAATTATTTTGCACCAATCTAATATAATGGTGGATACATGTCATTATATATTTGTGTAAACTCACAGAATGACTCAGTGAGCCCTAAGGTCAAGTATGGACTGTGGGTGATAACAATGTGTCAATGTAGATTCAGCAAACTGTCCCACTCTGGTGGGTGATGTCAGTAATGAGGAAGGCTGTGCATGTGTGGGGGCAGGAGGTACATGGGGAATATCTGTACCTTCTGTTCAGTTTTGCTGTGAACCTACAACTACTCTAAAAAATAAAGTCTATTAAGAAAGGCAGTTAGTGGATCCCTTTCTTTGCTTCTAAAACAATTTGACCACGTCAGTGGTTTATCACACTTAGCTGCAGTTGAATTTGTGTGTCTGCAAAGGGCTCTTAGCTCCTCTAGGGCAGGGCGCATTGACCATCTTTGTTATTCTGACATTTAGGATGGTATTCAACAAATAATAGGAAATATATATGTACTGTTTTTATCGCTGCTGAATAAATGAAAAAAGACTCAGTTGAGAAAAGTCAGACTCTTTTTCTTCCTTTATTTTTAAGCAGACTTACTTTAGACAACTGGGCAAAGATTTGAATTGATTCATGTCTCCCTCAAACAGTTCACTTATCCCTACTCAGGCCAAGGCCCCCCTGGGATGAGGCAGGCAAATGGGACCATTATGTGCTGCCACCATGGAAATGGATTTTTACTTCATATATTGCCACTATGTTCCTCTAAAACTTTTGGATCTATTATGCCATCTGTGTACATTCTGGAGCAGTTACAATAATAATGCCAAGCCCCAAAGAAATAAGATTTTTAAAATGTTATGTATTTATAGTGAATATGCAGTAAATACTTCACCAAACTGAAAAACAGTCCCTTATCATCTTAAAGGAAAGAGAAAAATACCAAATGGGGTTAATTCACATTACGGACTAATGGCCTGTAAACCTTCGTTTGAAAAGCAAAGCACAGGAAAAAGCTTTGACAAGAGCTACTTTTCACCATTAAAAATAAACCTCTTTCCAATAATTTGTATGTGATTTTT
>NW_011486724.1:28108-28507 GCF_000754665.1 Bison bison bison | reverse complement strand
AAACTTGACAGAAACGGACAATGTACTCATCAAACAGTACTTAATTCTCTAAATGCTTAAGGCCTTTAAGGAAAGATCCTTGGAGGTAAAACAGAAACACTTATTGTTGATATGCAAATAAACATGGGGTAGACGCTACCAGTCATGAAAGAAAGTTCAAAAACCTAGTTACTAATGGATTAAAGGAGTTTTTTCTCTTATATAAATTTAATTTATATAATATGTAGATATACAACTTTATGTAATAAATTTTCTCTTATAAATTTAATTAACTCACTGAAAATAAGCTGTGGAGATAGCCCAAGGTGTTGCTGAACATCTAAAGACAAGATACTAATATTTGAAAATCTCCATCAGTCATAAAGTATTTTATATTCAAAGACAGAAATAACAAGTTAA
>NW_011486724.1:25044-28008 GCF_000754665.1 Bison bison bison | reverse complement strand
AAAAAAAAAATTCTAGCCTATCTTGTAAATGGAAGAACTGAAGTCACTTATGACTAGAACAGAAGAGTTAAGACCAAATCAAGGGCACTGTGATTCCGATGTGGGAAATTCAGAAGTATTTGTAGGCTTCTATATGTCCTTGAGGTTGCCTCTAGCCCTGGCACTGACCAACAAAATGTTGCTGATGTTTAATGGCAAACAACATAAACACTTTATAGGTAACTAATACGAAAAATGTGTAAACTCACCTTTTTAAATATTTTACAGGTAATAGAAAAGTTGTCAATGTGATTTTCAGGTAGGAGAAAAAAACCCATGCACTTGTCATGACATTTTCAAATACTTTAAGTTATGTAACAAAGCTTTTCTCAGGTCTATTAAGCCCCACAGTGCCTGCAAGTCTTGTGTAAGACACAGGCAGCACCTGATAATCTGGGCTGAGGCATCTATATGCTCTCTTAGGATGGAGTCAATAAAAGAACTCCACCCCAGTCCTGTGTCTCAAAATGAACCTAGGCTTTTAGTGAACAGTAGAGACATACTCCAGGTCTATTTTTTCTGGTAATATCTGGTTTTTGTAGGTCCAATGATCACGTTGCCTATGCTTACTTCATTACAATTACTAAACTCTATAGAAAATAGCATTTTCAAAATATAGCATTTAAAGAGTCCTTTCTGTACTGTTCCTCCCTCAAAGCCCAGCTTTAATAGAGAACAATGTGAGAAAGGCTAAGGGGGCCAAAGCCAGGGATTCCTATGCCACCGCCCCTCATGCAGGGGATGGCTGTGCTCACAACAGCCCCCATGGCCTGTTTCTCAGACAGTGGTGCGATGCTGCATGAACAGGCTGACACAGTAGGTCTGGCTTTTATGATGCAAATTTCCACTTTAAACTCAAAGGTAATTACAGTATTTTAACGTACCTTTCTCATGATCGGTAATAAGTTTCTCCAGTGCACACTCCGCATCAAAAATGTACCGGTAAAAGCACAGCTGGGTGTACAGGGACTTGTCAGAATACTGCAATATAACAGAAAATAAATGAATACTGGGGAGGGGGAGCTTTGGAGATCACTCAGCAAGTGTATCCCCTAATTTAATTTCTGTATCAAGCAGCTTTTTTTTAAAGAAGGGGGGTGAATAAGAAGGAGAGAATCATATTAATAATTTGTCCCCATCATATGGCATACATACCTTTCATAATTCAGAATAAACCCTGCCACTTTGATCACAGATTACTACTTGTGAAGCTACAGACTGATTACCCCTGCTGTCAAAAAACTGATTTTGTCAAATTGCAAATTCCTATGCACTCTTGACAATTTGCACTGTTAATTGGGAAAAGTGGTACTGTGCTTCCTAACTGGGACCTGTCCAGGCTAGGAGGAAGTTAAACAATTTCTGAAATACAAGCTTGATTTTATGACTCATGGTGAGAGGGATGAGCCCACAGATACAACATGGTGAATAAAGCACAGACCTGGGAACATCCTGACCACTTGTTCTGTGCTCATCCTTAAATGGGCAACATATGACCTCTGAGAAATAGCGTGTGAAATGAAATAACCAAGGCTTATCATTCCATCAATATTAAAACAATGTTTAATGATTTTGGCAAGTTCTAACTCAAAAAATCATAGTATCGCTGAGGTAATCAAGAGACACTGTATCTCACCCCGTGTGGGGAAAAACATCTGCAGTCAACTCAATAATCAAAGTGAGAATTATTTGGCGAATCACGTTCAAATGCATTTGTATTTCTTTTAAGTTGGCTGCTCCAGAAACTTACTTTCCCTCCTCCTATAGGGTTAGATAGGTGGGAAACCTTTATACCAGAGGACCATGAACTAGGGCTTTGGTGTCATCTTTTGGAGTGAGGGTGTGAAACCAAAGCGAAACAACTCAATCCTCGGAACTTCTCAAATAACAAACTCAAAAGACAAGCACATTACCAGGTCTCACTTGCTGTCTTGAACAAACATGAAATCTAACAGCAACTGAGCACCTACTGTGCACCAGTAACAACAAACATACAGCTAACTCACACAACACAGTAAGCACTCTACAGATATTGATTGGTTCAGTGAATGAATCAATGAATAACCACGATAACCAGGTCATTTGGTACAATCCATGCAACAGGGTCAGGTGGCACCCACAGACTAGCATGTGACTAGGAACTTACCACTATCTACAACTAGCTATACAAATGGTCTTATTTTGAAGGGAATCTCTTTGGTAACCAAGTATTAGATTCCAAGATCCTTGCTGGCTATCAATGATGAAAAACTACAGCCAACTCAACTGGGTAAAGAAGTGAAATTTAGTGTTTAGAGCACAATGGTAGACCTTCCAGCTCACTCCATTATAAAGTCGTTACTAAATTTAGTGTATTTTAAACCTCTTTGGCCACTACAAGTGGTATCTATAAATATTAGGCTGTAGGAATAACCCACACAGAGCTATTCATCAGCCAGGGCTATTTCTTTTTGGAGTGTGCATTCCTTCCACCCATTTCTCTTCTTTACCTGAACCTATTTTAAAAAGTATACCTAGAAGCCTATTTTATTTCTTATTAGCTATTCTACAATATGCATCATCATTATACTATTATACACCAGTTATTTTTAGCGAATCCTGATTACTGCTTCCTGGGGGGAAAAAAAAAAGGAGGACGACAGCGATTAAGTTATTTGTTTAGTTTTTTAGATTCAGCAGTAATTGCTGGTACACATCTCCCTGACTGCACACATGCTGCAGGTTGAATAGAACACTGAAATTACCTCCTTCATAATAGTTTGTTTTGATAATGTATTGTGTGTCGAGATGATGAGAAACAGTTGCTGTCAATTTGATTAGCCATTATATTTTTATGTTAATTGCCATTATTGGGTCCATTCTGTTTAGTGTCACCATAGAAGCCATACAATGTTAGCATAAATAACAAATTGGAGTAAATTAGGA
>NW_011486724.1:12531-22303 GCF_000754665.1 Bison bison bison | reverse complement strand
AAAATAAACCTCTCAGGAATGCTGTAAAGATAATGAGTTAGTATATATGTAGCAATCTCCCAATTTATTCCCACCCCCCAAACCCTGGTTAACTATACATTTATTTTCTATATCATGACTCTACTTCTATTACTTGTTTTGTTAATAACGTTCATTTGTACCCTTAAAAAAGATTCCACATATAAGTGATATATGATATTCATCTTTCTGTGTCTGACTTACTTCATTCAATATGAAAACCTCTAGGTCCATCCATGTTGCTGTAAATGGCATGATTTCATTCTTTTTTAAGGGTGAGTAATATTCCATCTATCTCTCTCTCTCCCTCTCTCTCTCTCTCTCACACACACACATACATAACTATATATAAAATAGACACATAATAAGAACCTGCTGTAGAGCACAGGGAACTCTACTCAATACTCTGTAATGACCTATGTGGGAAAAGAATCTTAGAAAAAATGAAGTGGATATATGTATAACTGATTCACTTTCTGTGCACCTGAAAGTAACATTGCAAATCAACTATAATCCAATAAAAATTAAAAAAATATAACACACGAGCATATGGAAAGCACGAGCACTATGAATGGCACACCCTGTATGTCACTAATAAATGACATATTCCGTACTTTCCCAACTAGAGCGCAGCTTCTGGAGGGTTTGAATTTCTACACAGTTGCAAAACCCAATGCCATGCCCTCAATAGGTGCTCTAGAAAGTTTATAAGGAATATGTTTAAACTCGAACTATGAACACCCCCTTTTAATGGACGCATTAAACTGTTATTTCTACTGTTTTAGTTAAGATATGCCTTTAAAATTTCAGTATCCTTCAATTTCTACACACCTTTATGTCTTATATAAATTATTAGTCTTGATTAGTATCAAGATTAATCTTGAAAAGATTGAGATATGCTGTTTTTTCTGTCACCCAAATTGGTTTTCTGCCCATTTTATTTGCATTATTTATGCTTTTTCTGTAAATATAGAACAAGAGAGGGTGAAAAAATACTGGTTTGCCAACTCCAATGTACTTCTTTGCAAAGGAAATTATTTCCATAGGCTACAGAAATAACTTATTTGGATTACTTCAATTAGTTCTAATACAAAACATTGCCACCACTTCATTAATCAGCTGCTTGTGAGGGTTACTTTTCCAAGAAGTCTTTTTAGTAATTTGATTAGAAAGAATAGTAGTGCACATTATCATCTGATTCAGTATGTCCATCAAGTAGACAATTTACAGTGAGTTCTTGATAACGATGGGCTTATTTTAAAAAAGCTACACAGACAGCAATTTCTTCATTTTATACTCCTAGTCCTATTTTTTGGTGAAGATGAAGTTATTTTTCAAAGTCTTTGGCAGCACACGGTGCTGAATAAGCATCAGGAACTATTTCAATGCTTCAAGAGGCATTTCACTCTTTGCCTCTCCCCACAGACACCCCCCCCCGCAACGAATGATGCAGTAATTAAAACCTAATTATTATCTTCGTTTTAAACAAAACCTAAAGTGAATACCAATTAATAACAACATACTAATGAGCATCTGCTGTGATGAAATTGAATATGAATGTGCTGCAAATTTTGGGTAATTTATTTTTTTTTAGGGAAGTGCCACTGGTCGCATTCTGCTGTTAGAAGATTATATAGAATGTACACCATTTTCTATCAAGTCATTCTGCACATGGCAATTTCCATCTTAGGAGATAGGGCTGGCTTTAATGCTACAGATGTTGAAATACCCAAATATTGGTCATGTTGTCTTCACTGGGACTGAGGACAATTTTAGGATTCTACCTTGAATTTATTGCCCTCTCTTCAGAAGTTTTCCTTTTTTAAATGCTGTATTTCAAGGTTAACCTCATGCCAAAAAAGCCCCACAAAAAACCCAAAAGATTTCAATTAGCCCCCATGCTACATATAATCATGTATTAACATCACAATGAGAAATGTAAATATAAATTTCTAACTAGAAGAAATAATAATATAAAAATAAGGTTGGTAAGTCACTTGGGATTTCACCAGAGCTATAAAATGGCCTAGAAACATTTATGTAAGTAAGAGAAACCCTTGATATCTGGAAGTATTGAGGTAGTTAACTTTGTTCAGATTCATTCACGTTACTAACATCACCACACCAAGAAGCAAAATGAGGAGACAGAATGAGGTTCTGAATATTATAGTTTCAACCTCCATATCTATAGTAAGAATGAGTAGGGCAAGATCAGTGTTTTTCAAGTATGTTCAATTCATGTGCCTTGGAGGGTTCTCCAAATGTTTGATTCTGATTTCACTGATTATATATTCACTGTAAAAAATTCAAGACAGGTGTATTCACATGTACTACCTCCCAAATTTTAAGACGTGTAAGATCCCAACATATTAGCTGGTGTTCTCACTGAAAAATAAGTTATAAGCTATAAAAATCTCATCTTTTTTATAGTTGGGAATTCTGCATGAAATCTTATTTGGATAAAAGGGTTTCCTAGATTAATGAGTTTTCTAGGGTTTCTTTCTAGATTTAAACTGAACTGAAAACTACTTTGACTTTCTTTCCCTGGCACATTCACCCAAATATATCTAATCTGGCTAAAATAAATATTCTCTACCACTTCCCAACCCATCCACAAAAATTTGGCAAAACTGAAATCTAGAATGTTTGGTCAGCTTTCTAATATTCTTATTAACTGGCACCAAAGGGTCTATGATGAGCAATATCAACAGCTACTAAAATAAAATATATGCACATGGCTACTGTAAATAAAGTGATGCAGCATTTAGGACAAAAACTTAACTGTAATCTGACCAGGCTGTTAAGGTGTACTCTGGCTTTGGTGACATCTCAGAACAAGTTCTGCCTCAGATGGACAAGACAGGAGAAGGCTGTCATAGCTGATCCAAGCCAAGCCAAAGTCAGCCTCCCAGCACATAAGAAAGACTGCTGTGCATTCATTCAACAAATTGAGCATCTAAAATAGGCCAGACACTATTCCAGCTGCTAAGGCTACATCAGAGAAAGAGAAATAGGATAAGATCACAGGAGCTTATAGCCTGGTGTGGGTGTGACTTTTCCAACACTACATTGCAGTCAAATGTGGATATTTCCATTTATCTACCTGCTTCTCACAGTAGCTGCTCTCTGTAACTTTTTAATGGCATGTTTACCTTGCATTTCCTAACAGAATTATTTGAGTGTTTAAATTCTTACATTACAGAGGTCTCAGATGATTATACTCATTTTAAAATTTGCGTCCCTTGCATTTATATAATAATGTTAGGCTTTTCAAAGTATTCAGTCCTCACAAAAGTTGTCAGGTAGGTGGGAAGTTAAAATTGTTGTCCTTATTTGACAGAGCTCATCAAAGGTGAAGTCACCTGTTCATGATCCCAGATCTGGTCAGTGAACGGAGCACTAATGGCCAGTTTGCAAACCTCTTAGAAAAACCAGTGGAGTCAAAATTAGAGTGACAGTTTGTGACTAGAATCAATATTTTTTATTGCCAAATGGCATCTTAAATCTTTGCCTGAAATGCTGGTATAGGATTATCTGAGGTACAATTTTAAAGTCTATATGTGCATGCTATTTAAAGTGAACAGAGATTTCCCAGATGTTATCAATGTGTTAAATCACTGCGCTAAAGGAGAGGGTTGAAGAAGTTTAGCATGATGTATTAATATGCGTTTGACACTTTTCAGTTTTCAGCTCCATCTCCCAAGCATTATGCTTTCTCCCATTTGATCTTCAATAAATAAACTAGCCATTCTGATTATCCTCATTTTACAGATAAGGAAGCTGAGACTCAAATAGGTTATGGGACTTGCCCTAGGTCATGCAGCTAGTAAGGGGCAGAGCCAAGACTTGTTCCCAGGTTTTCAATGTCCAAGCCCCTTGATCTTTGTCATATGCCACTTTTCATTCATACACCTTCAACAATGTCATTCTGTGTGTTAATCAGTTCTTTTGTGGCTAGTTTTCAACCTGAAATACTCAGTGCACCAGAGAAGCAGTGTATTATAAGCACCTGGTACCTCACTCACACTGTTAGGCTACAGTGATGCCATGTTTAGGGCACAGCCCACTATGAGTAAAAGTGGCAGGAGCACAGGGCCAAAAGCAAAGGGCACTGGCTTGGGGGCTGGAGGTGCAGACTGCAAGGAGAAACTGACCAAGCCAAGTCAAAAGTTTTCCAACATGTATCATGGTTGAACTGGGAACCTAAAGTCTAACTGTGTCAATTTAATTTTCTAATTTTTGCTCTCCTTCATTCTAAGATGCACCTTTCAGAAAATGTACCTTTGAGCAGAAAGATATAAAAATCTAAGTTCTTAAAAGTTTATGTTCCACACAGATCTCTGTGCACGCACTTCAGAAAAAATTTTTATGGGTTTAGAAATTCCTTTTAGAACATAAAGAAGCTTTCCTTTTCTGTTTTACAAATTGAAAAACTGAGGCTCGGAGAAATGAAGATGGGGCGGATGCACCCCATTAAAGCACTGTTACCAGGATTACATGACATAATATGTGTGAAACATTTAGTACACTACCTGACATACAGTGAGCGCTAACTAACTGGTAGTGAGTCTTTTAACTTTTTCTTAGCTATGAACACTTGCCTTTGGGAAGCTTCCTGAAGTAAACCAAGTAGGCACCTGTAAGAACTTGACATTTTTTTCTCCTTTTTAATTTTGTGAACTTCATTCAAAAGCCAAGGCCAAACAATATACTCTTATGATTCTAAGTAAAAGTCACTGATTATGTAAGCAAATTTTTAAAAAAGGAAGGGTGGTAAGATTTCAGTACCAATCACTGTAAAAAAATGAAGACTTGATTTCTATCTCTCCTATAGGCTGAAATAGGATAAAGTATTTCCTTGCTTTTAATCTCTTTACAACTTATAGCAGTTCTGTTTATTTTTAAATTTTTTTGATGTGCATCATTTTAAAAGTCTTTATTGAATTTGTTACAACACTGCTTCTGTTTGATGCTTTGGTGTTTTGGCCGTGAGGCATGTGGGATCTGAGTGCCCCACCAGAGATCAAACCCCTGCCTCCTGCATGGGAAAGTGAACTCTTAACCACTAGACTGCCAGGGAAATCCCAGTAGTTCCGTTTAAAGTACTGTAATCTCCTTGAGGATAGACATCTTATCATAAATACCTCAGGACTCCCAAGATCCTGGCATAGGGAGGATGAAGACGCCAAAAACATAAGTTCTTTAGAAGAAAAGTTCTAAGTAAAGCCAAGGCACTGTAAGCTGTTAAATGTGAAAATGCGAGATAAGGCAAGTATGGTGTGGTTGTTAACAGCACAGACTCGAACCAGTATGGGTTCAAATTCTGCCTCTAACATTTAGCAGATATGTGATCTTGGGCAAGGCATCGAAAACTATACTCTCCACCTCCTTATCTGTAAAACAAGGATGACAACAGTGCCTCAAACAGTAGCATATGTTTGCTTTACATCTTTTTTGGCGGTTGAATTTAGCTACAAAAAGCCCTTAATGTATCTTGATAGTCTTTTCTTCTACTGTCTCTGTATATAAGCCTATAATGAGGTTATATACCTTATAAGCTATTAGAAGACAGAAATTGTAGCTATGAATGCAGTTTTAAAATGATAGTCACAGAATATCACAGGCTCACATATCAGTAAACTTAAAAAATGATGCTGAGGAATATTCAAGAAAGGGTGGAGTGCTTTTTGTTTTGTTTGTTATTGTTGGAGGTCAGTTACTACTTTAACGGAAGTCAAAGAGGCAGATTTTGGAAAGAACTTCGCTGACTACTTTCAATTTTTCTTTCTTTTTTTTTTTTTTTAAATTTTATTTTATTTTTAAACTTTACAATATTGTATTAGTTTTGCCAAATATCGAAATGAATCCGCCACAGGTATACCTGTGTTCCCCATCCTGAACCCTCCTCCCTCCTCCCTCCCCATACCCTCCCTCTGGGTCGTCCCAGTGCACCAGCCCCAAGCATCCAGTATCGTGTATCGAACCTGGACTGGCGACTTGTTTCTCACATGATATTATACATGTTTCAATGCTATTCTCCCAAATCTCCCCACCCTCTCCCTCTCCCACAGAGTCCATAAGACTGATCTATACATCAGTGTCTCTTTTGCTGTCTCGTACACAGGGTTATGTTACCATCTTTCTAAATTCCATATATATGCGTTAGTATACTGTATTGGTGTTTTTCTTTCTGGCTTACTTCACTCTGTATAATAGGTTCCAGATTCATCCATCTCATTAGAACTGATTCAAATGTATTCTTTTTAATGGCTGAGTAATACTCCATTGTGTATATGTACCACAGCTTTTAATGATAAACAGTAAATGCACCCAACAGTGGTTAACAGTGTAGATTCTGGAGTCTGACAGGCTCTCTCCTTCAAATCCTGGCTGTGACATTTATTGGAGGTAAAGTCCTAGGATGAGCAACCTCTCCAAGCCTCAGTTTCTTCATCTGTACAAGACCCATGCGACTATTGTGAGGATTAAATTGAATAATGAATATTAAGTATCTGGCACAAGTGGTGGCACTACTGGTAAAGGACCTGCCTGCCAATGCAGGGGATATAAAAGACATGGGTTTGATCCCTGGGTTTGGAAGATTCCCTGGAGGAAGGCATGGCAACCCATTCCCATATTCTTGCCTGGAGAATCCCATGGACAAAGAAGCCTGGCAGGCTATGGTCCATAGGGTTGCAGAGTTGGACACGAATGAAGTGACTTAGCATAGCACAAGTGTATAGTCTGACACATGGTAAGCACTCAGTTTGCCTTAGTTATCATTTAAGTGTTATACTCAATAACACTCTTGCTTGATTCTAAGACACCTCTCATCACTTTGAATGTTTCTGAAACAAAGATTTGTCTTATGAATTGTTGTCTTTGCTAAAAATTTTCTTTTCCTCTGAAATGCTGTTACTATATCAGTGGTACGTCTTATAATTGATGCCACCATAGAAGAGAGAAATACATTGGGTATAAACAGACTTAACATTTATGCCCTCCTTGTTCTCCTAGTTCATTAGTTAAGATTCACTTCTTGTTACTATTCAGTTCAACTGGTCAGACTATGTTTGGTCATGATGCTGTTCTAGTTGTCTTAGTCAATGAAATAAATCCATATATCTTACATCTAACATGGCCATTAGGCTTTAAGGCCATAGACTCCCCATGCTAACCACCCATTATCAAAATACAAGATAAGAAGTAATTCTTTTACTGATATGGTTTGGAATTTCTATAGGAAATTTCAGGTAGCTAATTTAGGTACTGAAACTCATTACACATCCAAAAAACACATGGTAGATGTCTTATGATTTTGTTTTTGATGTTTTGTACAAGAACCTATTCAGTAACAAGTCACTATAGTTATACTTTTCAAATGTCAGTAAATTAATTTTGACAATGAAAAAAAAGTAACAAAGGGAGTATTAATATACATGCACATGTAATTCACTAATTCCTCTTCTAAATTCTTCCAACTTGCCAGAATTATATTAGAACCACAAAAACAGAGCCAATAAAAACTAGTTTGGCTGCTCTTTGCCCTTTCTTTCTACACTGCATTAGAAATTACAGTCTTAGACATTTGTTTAATTAGAAACTAGGCTTGCTTGTATTCAAGACCTGGTCTTTTCTACTGAAAGCTTATCTAGGCCACCTTCTACTTACAACAGGAAACCAAACCATTCCATACAGAGGTGTTAAAACAAGCAAAGCACAAACTGGCTAATGGACTTTCCTAGGAACAAAATGCATAGTCATCGATGTGTTCTCTCTTGACTACTTTCTCCTAAAAGGAAGGAAACTAGTAATTTCTTGTAACTTAAAGAAAAAGATTTGTAATCTAGGAAATTATATCTGGTAAAATGAGAAAAACAGAAATAAAAATCCTATCCAGGCTCTATACACCTAGGTCTCAAATCATGGGGTGTCCTTTGATAATATATCCCACTCATGTCCTCTCTCCTCCTTTAAAAACTGTCCTCAGGTTCCTGGGATTGGCTTCATCCCAGATGCAACAGACTGAGACGGTATTCTACTGTTTTTCTGTCTTAACTCACATGCTTTATCATACTCTATCTGGGGTTTGCACAGAAACTTCAAGGATTAATAATGAACCTTCCTAAACCTATGTTACACCTGCATCTTCTGCGTCCTGAGCAGGCGGCACTGATATGAAAAAGTATCTTCCTTCTTCTGCATTCCTGCTGACTCCACTTGTTCTGTAATCCTTGAAGACTGTAACAGAAGTATCTTGATTTGAACTCCAGCAGGTCTGTTTCTCTCAAATCATTTGTCAACACTCACCTATGTTACTTGAGTCACCGCCGATATACACACTGTGGTGCTCAATTATTCAGATGCAGTTGGTTCACTTCCTTGTTCTTCCCCTTTCTGGCTTTGGGCCAGTTCACTTCTCAGCAGTTTTTCAACCAGTAAAGTGAGAAAAAGTAACACATCTTCCTGAAATATAGTACTGGCATATAGTAGGTATTCAATAAACACTGTTCCAATATCAAGTAAATAAAGCATTAAATCAGGCAAATTTTTTTTAAGCAATACTAAAGACTTGGATGGGAAGTGGAGATGACTGGTTAAAAATTTAAGTTCTCATTATTTGTGAATTTCATCTGCCCAGGTGAGTGGTTTACCAACATTTTCTCAGCAATTGAACTATTGTTATACATGAACTTTAACAGAGCAATCTTATAAATAAAACAGATAAAAGTAGAAATACTCCAGTGGTATCTTTGAATAAGGTCAGGGCCCTCACCCATAGAATACAATTTCAAACTCTTTTTAATGCTAATAAAATCCCAGGATGTATATGCAGAATGTAGGAGCTAGAGTCCTAGGTTCTCCAAATAGGCCCATTAGTTTTGTGAAGAAATGAAAAGGGCCAATTCATATATCATCAGCTGAAGATACAGATATGGATTTGCTAAGCCTAATACGCGTGTATGCTAAGTCGCCTCAGTCGTGACGACTCTTTGCGACCCCATGGACTGTAGCGTACCAGGCTCCTCTTCCATTGGATTCTCCAGACAATACTGGAGTCGGTTGCCATTCCCTTCTCCAAGGGATGTTCTCGACCCAAGGATTGAACCTGGGTCTCATGCACTGCTGACAGATTCTTTACCATCTGAGCCACCAGGGATATGGAACAGTGTAAATCACAACCATTATAAAATAAAATAAAATAAAGCATGTTTATTGGAATATTGTCCCCCTTTAAAGTTGGCATTAAGTGGGCAGAAGTCTGGAGGCAGCTGGAGCATTCAGTCATGCACAGGCCTGTAGAAGGTCCTGCCCACCAATATGACTACACCATAATCTATTCCACCTCACTCAGAAACACTGTTTAAGAGTTGTGAAAGTAAGATAACCTTAACCAGTAATTTCACCCCAGGAGAACAAAAGGAACATGATTGAAACTAATTTACATTTTCAATTACTACAAAAATTTCGAATCGATGCTCTTCTTTTTGTGGTCTGTTTGTTTTTAAATGATTACCTTTACCTGACAGGAAGGGCATGTTCATGAAAGGGGTTCCAGAACACTGGCAATGGGGAGATGAAGAGAAAACAAACCAGCTCTCCATGAAGCTATGTATCCCTCAATAAACAAGACAGAAGAATGGTAACTATAAGCAAATACATGCCTATACTGCTCGAAAGAAAATAGAGCTTCCTGAGGTCGATCATCGTTTTTAATGATTACGTTAAAAAATATTTAGTTGTCTGCATCAGG
>NW_011486724.1:11877-12386 GCF_000754665.1 Bison bison bison | reverse complement strand
GCATGTGGTATCTTAGTTCCCTGATCAGGGATAGAACTGCATTGCTTGCATTGCAAGGTGTATTCTTAACCACTGGACCACCAGGGAAGTCCCCTACCATTGTTTTTAAAAACAAAAAACATGCTGCTCTAAAATCCAGAATTTCCTATTCAAAACTTTGTCATGTTTTCAAGGCTTTACTTTATAATTTAAATAGTTAGAACTTGCATATGGCCTGCCACTCCCAAATCTATCCCATCCCAAAAGCTGGGCTTAGGAAAGACCTTCCTTTGTTTTTACTTTAGCAAAATGAGAATATTAATGTCTTGTTCCTCAAAAGAGATTTTTGTCATAGCTTGATATTTTCTCCTTGTGTAGATTCCTTGACAAAAAGCGTTGCAGGGGCTCTCAATAACATATCTATTATATTTATGTGAACTGTGTTTACAAGGTGGCAGGAGTTGGGACTTATTGTCATGTAACCTCAATGCCAGATATTTAATTCATTTAACTTGTGTAAAAGGAGCTCC
>NW_011486724.1:10408-11777 GCF_000754665.1 Bison bison bison | reverse complement strand
GGGAAGATTCCCTAGAAAAGGAAATGGCAACTCACTCCAGTATTCTTGCCTGAAAAATCCCATGGACAGAGAAGACTTGTGGGCTACGGTTCATGGGGTTGCAGAGTCGGAAAAGACTTATCAACTAAACAACAACATCCTCGAAGTAGAGTTATATGTGATCACCAGGCCACAGAAATTTTTCTTTCATTTTTACTTTAAAAAATTTCACAGTGAGATTAATTTGGGAGAGTATGTATGGTATAGTTCTATTACTTTTTAACACATGTAACATCCATGACAACTAGGATACACAACAGTTCCAAAACTGCCTTTTGTTGCCCATTTGTATTCAGACCATTCTCTAATCCACGACAACTACTGGTTCTCCATCATTACAGTTCTGAAATTTCAACAATGCCACTTAAATGGAATTAAACACTATATGGTCTTTTGAGTCTAGCTTTTTTTCACACAGCATAATAGCTTTGAGACCCATCCAAGTTGCTCTATGTTATCAGTAGTCTTATCCTTTTTATTGCTAAGTAATACTCCATGGTATGAAAGCACGACACTTTATTCATTCATCCACTGAAGTGTGTTGGGAGTTGTTTCCAGTTTGGGGCTATTATGAATTCAGTTCCTTAGAAACATTTCTGCACAGATTTTTACATGGTTATAATTTTTCATTTCTCTAGGGTAAATACCCAAGAGGATTCCTAGGTCATACAGAAAGTATATATTGATCTTTATGAGAAACAAACTGTTTTTCAGACTGGCAGCACCATTTTACATTTCCACCAGCAAAGTAAGCATGAAGCTTCCTGTTGTTCCACGTCTTCACAAGCACTTGGTACTGTCAGTATTTTGTATTTTAACCATTCCAGTGAGTATGGAGTGCTATCTTGTCAAGGTTTCAATTTGTATTTCCCTGATGCTAATAATGAAACAACTTTTCACATTCTTATTTGTCATCCTTATGTTCTCTGTGGTAAAGAATCCATTTAAGTCTTTTGTTTATTTTTAAATTGGAGTGGTTTTCTTTTAACTGAGTTTTGAGAGTTCTTTATATATATACTAGACACAGGTCCCTTGTTGGATATGTGATTTGTAAACATTTCTTCCAAGTTTATGACTTGTCATTTCTATCCCTTAATAGTGGCTTTTCGAGTAAGTTTTTATTTTAATGAAGTTCAAGTGATTTTTCCTTTTTTAAATTGATCATTTTTATCTCATGTTTAAGAATTCTTCACCTAATCTGAAGTCATGAAGATTTTCTCTTATGTACTACTTCTTAAAGTTTATAGTTTTGCACTTAGAGCCATGATATACTTTGCTAATATTTGTATAAGATTTTAGCTCAAAGTTTATTTTTTCTGAATGTGAATGT
>NW_011486724.1:8349-10308 GCF_000754665.1 Bison bison bison | reverse complement strand
TACATGTTGAAAGGGCTATTCATTCTTCATTAAATTCTTTTGAATCGCTGTTAAAAATCGATTGGCCAAACTTGTTTGAGTCTATCTATTCTGTGGGTCTAGGTTTCTATCCATTTGCCAATTTTACACTGTTCATATCTGTAGCTTTAAGTCTTACAATTGATTATTGATTCCTCCAACTTAATTTTTTTTCAATTATGAATTTACTTCCTTTAACAAATATAGGACTATTGAGGTAATCCATTTCATCTTGGATGAATTCTTATAGTTTCCGATTTTTGAGGAATTGGTCCACTACTCTTAAACTGTCAAATATGTTTAGTATTCCCTGATCCTTTTAAAATCTGTGGAGGCCTAGTATTCTGGATAGTGCCAATTTGTATCTTTACTTTTTTAAAATCTCTGTCAGCCTTGCTAGGTGCTTATCAATTTTATATATATTTTCAAATATTCATGTTTTTGTTTCACTGATTTTCTCTATTCTTTCAGTTTAACTAATATATCTTCACTATCTCTTTTCTTCTGTTTATTTTGGGCTTATTTTGCTCTGCTTTTCAAAAAAATTTCTGAAAGTGGAAACTCACATTATTGATTTGATACCTTTCTTTTCCTCTAATACAAACATTTAATGCTATCAATTTCCCTCTAAGTGCATCATCCTACTATACAGTTTTTTACTTTTCCCCTTTGAACCTCACCCGATTCTGACAGCATGATTATTTAATAGTTAACTGCCAAATGAACACACTTATATTACCAATGGGTCAATAAACAATCCCTTGACACTTACTACTTGAGTATTTTACAGATCTTGTGTGTCTATGATGCATAAATATTGGTAATTGGTCTAGTCTGCATTACAATAGGCACCATAGTATATACACTGTCTCAATCATTGTTTGATATGTTGCATTTGCATTTTCACTTGGTTCAAAATATTTTCTAATTTTCCTTGGGACCTTTTTTTGACCGTTGGGTTATTTAGAAGTGTGTTGCTTAATTTCCAAGAACTTAAAGAGTTTCTGGTTACTTTTCTCTTAATGACTTCTAGTTTAATTCCATTATGGCTACAGAATATACTCTGTATGATTTCAATTATTTTAAATTCATTAAGGTTGTTTTTATAATGCAGAATATAGTCTATCATATAGTCTATCTTGTTGAATGTTCCATGTACACTTGAAAAGAATCTTGATCATGCTATCGACAGGTGGAGTGTTCTGTACATATCAATTAAATCCCATTGGTTGACAGTTCTTCTATATCCTTGCTGATTTTTTGTCCAGTATTTCTATCAATTACTCAAAGAGGAGTGTTAAAAGTTGCCACGTATAATTATGGATTGTCTGTTTCTCCTTTCAGTTCTGCCAGCTTTTGCTTCAGGTGCCACCATTTTGAGGCACTGTTGTTAGGTACATACGATTTTGGGTTGTTTTCTCGTCTTAGTGAATTAGCTCTTTTATCATTATGTAAAATCCCTCTTTATTATGAGTAATTTTCTTTGCTCTGAAGTCTAATTTTCTGCTTTTAACACAGCCACTCTTTCTTTTCATTGGTGTTTGCATGGTATATCTTTTGCCATTTTCTCCCTTAACCTACCTATACCATTATATTTGAAGTTAGTTTCTTGAAGACATTTTATAATACTTGCATCATTAAAAAATACATTCTGATAATTTCTTTTAATTGGTATAAACACATTTAGAACATTTGCATTTAATGCAGTTATTGATATGTTTGGATTTGGGTGTACTATTTTATTATTTGTTCTACTTTTCCTTTCTCTTTTCTATTTCCTGCCGTCTTTGGGGTTATTCAAACATCTTTTTATTATTTAATTAATTGTGGTTTTGACAACATCTTTTTGTAAAGTTCATCATTAAGGATGACAATATATATACTTTAGAATAAAAAATTTACCATGTAAATGTAATACATGGTAAAAATTTACCACGTAAA
>NW_011486724.1:4498-6179 GCF_000754665.1 Bison bison bison | reverse complement strand
AGCCCACTTTCTCTGGACTGTGGGCCTGATCTCAGTTCACCTTTCAAAACTGTGGCAGTACTTGTTATATTTGTCCCATGTGTACTCCACCCAGAAGTCAATCTGGGCTGTGGTCTTTTACTTCAGTTCTCAAAGTTTTTGATATGCTGATTAGGCTCAGATCCTTTCCTTCCAGATTAGGGTATGAGACCCAAAGTTTAACAAAAACTTTATGAGGTCACCTTCCCTGAAGCTGTCTTTGTCTGTGATCTCCCTGGTACTTTTTAGTTCCCAGCCGATAGCCAGAAAGCTGGGTCTGTACTTCCTTCCTTCCTTTCTTAAGAAGGCACATGTGAGTTGAGTGTTTTGGCTCTTGGTGACTACCACTGCAGCTTTTGTTGCCAACATAAGATTACTTGGGGGCTGCAGCATGAGAATGAAAAACAGAGAGAGAGAGAAAAAATAAAAAACACCTTCGGGATTCCCATATCTTTTCTAGTAAGGGGATAACCTTACTTCTCTAATATATGTTTGTAACTTTAAGATCTAGATAGAAAATTTTTATCTTCTAAGGAGCCTTAGTTTACCATATCTCTTTAGCACTGATGTATTAATTCTATAATATACTGTTACTTTTTAAGAACTTTCATTTTATTTCTAATCTCTCCGGTTGGTTCCTTATATTGAAGCTGTTTAAGGGCAGAAACCATGGCTTCAAAACCTTTTTTACTTGCTACACACCAGACAAGCAGCATGGAGAAGAGACAATATTCAGTAACCGTTTGGTTGACAGATGCTCCAATTGGTCTTTATAAAAATAAGAATAATTTTTCACAATATGAAAATGAGAAAATAATAATAAAGTAGGGGGAACTTAAGGTGCTAGTTAATCATCAAGGTACAGTTGGTTCCACTACAATGCTTACTTTGAAAATGAGAATTAATTCCAATGCCATTGATACATCAGGAAATACTGTGAACATAACATGAATTTTATGTCTGCTTCTACAGGATTCTGTCTGTAAGACATTAGGTAAATGCAGAAAACTGCATCCAGATGAATCAAGCCACAGAGGAATATATGTAACACACATATACATACACCCCTCAAACACTGACCAGCTACCCCTGTTCACTGAGTGTGTAATAAGCTACACTAACCCACATCTGGTGTTTGTATAATTTTCCTTCCAATTTCAGATAACCTTCCTTCTACCACTTCACCATGACTTATGAGCTGCAACCTTTCTGATGTTCACTTTCACAAGCAAACTTCAAGTCTTTTGCAAGGTAAAATGCTGTATTTATTGTAGTACTTACATATTTCTTAGCTATTCAAGATATGTAACATCACACCACTGTTTTCATTAGGTTCCTATATCCCCACATCCAAGGAGCGGTCGTTGTGCAGGCACAGCAGGGCCAAGAGGAGCTACTCCACGTTCAAGGTCAGGAGGGGCGGCCATGAGGAGATACCCCTCGTGCAAGGTAAGGAGCAGTGGCTGCGCTTTGCAGGAGCAGTGGCTGCGCTATGCTGGAGCAGCCACGAAGAGATAGCCCACGTCCAAGGTAAGAGAAACCCAAGTAAGATAGTAGGTGTTGCGAGAGGCATCAGAGGGCAGACACACTGAAACCATAATCACAGAAAACTAGTCAATCTAATCACACTAGGACCACAGCCTTGTCTAACTCAATGAAACTA
>NW_011486724.1:0-713 GCF_000754665.1 Bison bison bison | reverse complement strand
TGAAGCCTACTCGCAAGTTTGCCTACCTAGGGCGCCTGGCTCATGAGGTTGGCTGGAAGTACCAGGTGGTTAACGGCCACACTGGAGGAGAAGAGAAAGGGGAAAGCCAAGATCCACTATCAGAAAAAGTAGCAGCTCACAAGGCTATGGAAGCAGGCTGAAAAGAACATTGAGAAGAAAACTAACAAATTCACAGAGGTCCTGAAGCTTCATGGATTCCTAGTCTGAGCCCAATAAAATTGACTGTTTATTCTTCATGCTTGGCCTGGCCTGCCCTTCTTCCATCGCCACCCTAGGATGTGGGGGCCCCCCAGGGGCTGCCATGCAGGTGCCACAAGCAGATCGGGTATAGCTGAGGGGCATTAGTCAGTGTAGGCAGTTCTAAGGGCTGTGCAGGCCATCATTGGTCTGCAGCCTATTGGTTCGTGAGATTTTAAAGACATGAACAGTTGAACAACCAATGCAGTTGCAATATTGGCAGAAGTAAGCTGGAAGACTTAATTGGAAGTGACCCCCATGACTTAAAGGGTGTCTGTTCAAGTTTCCCACGTGGTCAGATACTATACTCTGCAGCTGTTAGGATGTGAAAGAATGCCCAAAAAGTGTCTCTGGAAGAGACATTTCAGCCAAGGGGTCACAGGCATTGCTTCGTGTCTTCTCTACATTTTGTGATCCCAAACTAATAAATTATTAAAAAAAAAAAAAAAGATTTG
>NW_011486723.1:15847-16798 GCF_000754665.1 Bison bison bison | reverse complement strand
CTTGTGATAGGTCTGTTAAGATTTTCTATTTCTTCTTGGTTCAGTTTTTGAAAGTTATACATTTATAGGAATTTGTCCATTTCTTCCAAGTTGTCCATTTTATTGGCATATAGTTGCTGATAGTACCTATGATCCTTTGTATTTTTGTGTTGTCTGTTGTGATTTCTCCATTTTCATTTCTAATTTTGTTGATTTGATTCTTCTCCCTTTTTTTTTTGATGAGTCTGACTAATGGTTTGTCAATTTTATTTATTTTCTCAAAGAACCAGCTTTTAGCTTTGTTGATTTTTGCTATGGTCGTCTTTTTTTTTTTTTGCATTTATTTCTGCCCTAATGTTTAAGATTTCTTTCCTTCTACTAACCTTGGGGTTCTTCATTTCTTCCTTTTCTAGTTGCTTTAGGTGTAGAGTTAGGTTATTTATTTGACTTTTTTCTTGTTTCTTAAGGTAAGCCTGTATTGCTATAACCCTTCCCCTTAGTACTGCTTTTACAGTGCCTCATACGTTTTGTGTTGTTGTGTTTTCATTTTCATTTGTTTCTATGCATATTTTGATTTTTTTAAAATTTCTTCTGTAATTTGTTGGTTATCAGCAGCATGTTGTTCAGCCTTCATATGTTGGGATTTTTAATAGTTTTTCTCCTGCAATTGACATCTAATCTCCTGCATTGTGGTCAGAAAAGACGCTTGGAATGATTTCAATTTTTTTGAATTTACCAAGGCTAGATTTATGGCCCAGGATCTATCCTGGAGAAGGTTCCATGTGCACTTGAGAAAAAGGTGAAATTCATTAGTTTTCAGTGAAATGTCCTGTAGATATCAATTAGGTCTAACTGGTCTATTGTATCATTTAAAGTTTGTGTTTCCTTGTTAATTTTCTGTTTAGTTGATCTATGATCTATCCATAGGTGTGAGTGGGGTATTAGAGTCTCCCACTATTACTGTGTTATTGT
>NW_011486723.1:15507-15747 GCF_000754665.1 Bison bison bison | reverse complement strand
GATAGCAGCCATTCTGACCAGCATGAGATGGTACCTCATTGTGGTTTTGATTTGCATTTCTCTGATAATGAGTGATGTTGGGCATCTTTTCATGTGTGTGTTAGCCATCTGTATGTCTTCTTTGGAGAAATATCTGTTTAGCTCTTGGGCACATTTTTTGATTGGGTCATTTATTTTTCTGGAATTGAGCTGCAGTAGTTGCTTGTATATTTTTGAGACTAATTCTTTGTCAGTTGCTTC
>NW_011486723.1:13797-15407 GCF_000754665.1 Bison bison bison | reverse complement strand
TTGCTATTATTTTCTCCCATTCTGAAGGTGTCTTTTCACCTTGCTTATAGTTTCCTTCATTGTACATAAGCTTTTAAGTTTAATTGGGTCCTATTTGTTTATTTTTGTTTTTATTTCCATTACTCTGGGAGGTGGATCATAGAGGATCCTACTGTGATTTATTTCGGAGAGTGTTTTGCCTATGTTTTCTTCTAGGAGTTTTACAGTTTCTGGTCCTACATTTAGATCTTTAATCCATTTTGAGTTTATTTTTGTGTATGGTGTTAGAAAGTGTTCTAGTTTCATTCTTTTACAAGTGGTTGACCAGTTTTCCCAGCACCACTTGTTAAAGAGATTGTCTTTTCTCTATTGTATATTCTTGCCTCCTTTGTCAAAGATAAGGTGTCCATAGGTGCATGGATTTATCTCTAGGCTTTCTATTTTGTTTCTTTGATCTATATTTCTGTCTTTGTGCCAGTACTATACTGTCTTGATGACTGTAGCTTTGTAGTATAGCCTGAAGTCAGGCAGGTTGATTCCTCCAGTTCCATTCTTCTTTCTCAAGACTGCTTTGGCTATTCGAGGTTTTTGTATTTCCATATAAATTGTGAAATTATTTGTTCTACTTCTGTGGAAAATTCCATTGGTAGCTTGACAGGGATTGCATTCAATCTATAGATTGCTTTGGGTAGTATACTCATTTTCACTATGTTGATTCTTCCAATCCATGATCATGGACTATTTCTCCATCTATTTGTGTCCTCTTTGATTTCTTTCATCAGTGTTTTATACTTTTCTATATATAGGTCTTTTGTTTCTTTAGTTAGATATATTTATAAGTATTTTATTCTTTTCGTTGCAATGGTGAATGGAATTGTTTCCTTAATTTCTCTTTCTGTTTTCTCATTGTTAGTGTATAGGAATGCAAGATATTTCTGTGTGTTAATTTTATATCCTGCAACTTTACTGTATTCATTGATTAACTCTAGTAATTTTCTGGTGGAGTCTTTAGGGTTTTCTATGTAGAGGATCGTGTCATCTGCAAACAATTAGGGTTTTACTTCTTCTTTTCCAACTGGGATACCTTTTATTTCTTTTTCTGCTCTGATTGCTGTGGCCAAAACTTCCAAAACTATGTTGAATAGTAGTGGTGGGAGTGAGCACCCTTGTCTTGTTCCTGACTTTAGGGGGAATGCTTTCAATTGTTCACCATTGAGGATAATGTTTGTTGTGGGTTTGTCATATATAGCTTTTATTATGTTGAGGTATGTTCCTTCTATTCTTAATATCTGGACAGTTTTTATCATAAATGAATGTTGAATTTTGTCAAAGGCTTTCTCTGCATCTGTTGAGATAATCATATGGCTTTTATATTTCAATTTGTTAATGTGGTGTATTCCATTGATTGATTTGTGGATATTAAAGAATCCTTGCATTCCTGGGATAAAGTCCACTTGTTCAAGATGTATGATCTTTTAAATATATTGTTGGATTCTGTTTGCTAGAATTTTGTTAAGGATTTTTTGCATCTATGTTCATCAGTGATATTGGCCTGTAGTTTTCTTTTTTTGTGGCATCTTTGTCAGGTTTTGGTATTAGGGTGATGGTGGCCTCATAGAATGAGTTTGGAA
>NW_011486723.1:11051-12121 GCF_000754665.1 Bison bison bison | reverse complement strand
AAATGGGACAGTTCTTCTAGGGTGTAAACCACTGCAGGGAAATTGCATGGCTACAAATGGTGGATTAAGTTGCTATACTAGGCCCACTTTGGTGTGAATGATGAATGCTGGTGATCTTTTAAAACGAGAGGTGACTCTGCTCTGATGAGTTGAGGTGGAAGTGAGGAATGTGAGTAAAGGCAGTTGAGTCGCTGCAAAAAGTAACCAGATTTCTTTGCTAGGATAAACCAGGAGGTTAAGAAAACACTCATCACTACACATCAACACTTGGATTTTTATGTTATATTGCTCTGAGTCCCTTCAAGAATAAAAGAAAAAATCCTAAAATGCATATGAAAACTTCAGGGACCCCAAATTGACAAAGTAATATTGAAAAAGAAGAATGAAGTTGGAGGTCTCATATTTCCTGACTTCAAAACATATTATAAAGTTGTGTGTGTGTGCCAAGTTGCTTCAGTTGTGTCCAACTCTTTGCAACCCTGTGGACTGTAGCCCACCAGGCTCCTCTGTCCAGGGGATTCTCCAGGCAAGAATACTGGAGTGGGTTGCCATTTCCTTCTCCAATTATAAAGTTACAATAATCAAAAGAGTATGAAACTAGCATAAAGGCAGACACATAGACCAGTGGAACAGAATAGAAAACCTAGAAGTAAACTCTCACATATATATGATGATAAGTGGTTAATATTCAGAACATACAAAGAACTCCTACAACAATAAATAAACAAATAACCGGATTTAAAAATAGGGCAAAAGAGCAGAGTAGGCATTTAATTAAAGAAGATACACAAATGGTCAACAAGCATATGAAAAGATGTTCAACATCATAAGCATTAGAGAAATGAAAATGAAAACAACAGTGAGTTATTACATCATAGTCATTAGGATTTATGCTATCAAAAAAATAAAAAAAAAAAAACAAAAAGCCAGAAAACAACTATTGGCAAACACTTGGAGAAAACGAAACCATTGTTCTCTGTCGGTGGGAAGGTAAAATGGTGCAGACCTTTTGGAAAATACTATGGAAGTTCCTCAGAAAACTAAAAAGAGAATTATCATCAGATCAGATC
>NW_011486723.1:8990-10951 GCF_000754665.1 Bison bison bison | reverse complement strand
TCTCTCTCTTTTTTCTTTCTCTCTCTCTCTGGCGATCTCATGTTAGTTCCCTCAGATTGCCTTCAGGGCATTCAGGCCTGGTCCTTACCCTAAGCAATGCAGTCCTCGCCTCCCTGTTCAGTCTCCGCTTGCTGGTGGCAGATGGAAGCTCTGGGAGTTGCCGTTAGGCATGTAATCTGTGGGTTTTATTTATTTATTTTTCCTCCCAGTTATGTTGCCCTCTGAGGTTCCAAAACTCCCCACAGATCCGCAGGTGAGAGTGTTTCCTGGTGTTTGGAAACTTCTCCTCTTTTAAGACTCCCTTCCTGGGATGGATCTCCGTATCTCTGTCCCTACCTCTGTCGTCTCTCTTTTTATCTATTTTGTCCTACCTCCTTTCAAAGACAATGAGATGCCTTTCTGGGTGCCTGGTGTCCTCTGCTAGCATTCAGAAGTCGTTTTGCAGAATTTGGTCAGTGTTCAAATGTTCTTTTGATGAATTTGTGCGGGAAAAAGTGGTCTCCCCGTCCCATTCTTCCTCCATCTTAGGACTGTCCCCCTCAATAGCTTTGTGAAATAGGATAATAATACCATAGGTTTAAGGTGATAATTAAGTCATATACATAGAGTACCACCACATTATAGTTTTTTTGATGCGTGCTAGTTTCCTTGAACCTGCTTACCACAAAGTGTCTACCTATGCAGCTGGGAGAGTTTCTTATCCAAACCCAGGAATCTTTATCTTAGTAGCACCTTTGTTGGTTTTCCAAAATCACTTTAAAGTCTATTTACACTTTTAAACACCTGATGCAATTCTACTGCAAAATAATCTATTTTTTTAAATTAAATTAAATTTGAAAAATAAAAATTTTGTATATAGCATGTGCAACATGATGGTATAAGGTACATATACATAGTGAACTGACTACTGGAGTTAAGCTAATTAACATATCACCTTCTCACAGAGTTACAATTATTTTGTGTGTGCGTGATGAGTGTACCAGAAATTTACTGTCTTAGTAAATTTCCAGTATGCAACACAGTGTCATTAAATAGTAATTGTGTTGTCTATGGAGTCTCTAGACTGGTTTGTCCTAAACAATATGACTTTGTATCCTTTGACCAGCATCTCCACATTTCTCCCACCTCCCCATCCCTGGTAACCACCATTCTACTCTCTGCTTCTATGTATTTGATCTTTTTCTAGAGAATCTCTTTATTGTTAATCAGTACATTATTTGTCATCTAGGCATTATTACAATTTATATACATTTGTAAAAACATTATCATGTTTAAATCATGCATCTAATTTACTAAGCTACTCAAACAAAATAATCAAAGCTAAGCTAAAATTTCAGATAATGTGGGCAGAGATGCCATTTTCACTACTCACAGGTACTTCCACTCACTCACTACTTTCACTACTCTCATAAGCCACAACAAACTGAATTTTCGAAGTCTCTTGATCACATTTGGAAGCCATTACATTGTTGCGTTTGGTCAATGCATCCTCTTAGGTTACCTCAAATCATTCACCATTGAACACAATAGAAGAGGAAAACAATAGGCCTTTTAATGCTGCTGCAGGCAGACATAACACAGACTTGACTAAGTTCTGATAAAGGGGCCAAGGTTTACTCAGTTCAGCTGACCATACATTTGAGTGTTGCACTGTGTAGTAAGAGACTCTCTCAGACATTATGTTTGGTAGAGGCCTACTTTGTGACACTCTCAGGGAAAGACTGTGTCCGGTGTCCTAGAGCCAAAGCCAGGGTGATGAGGTATAATTTCCATCAAACAAGCTTCAGCATGTTAGTGACTGGGTGGTTTGTGAAACATTAGTAATTGTCTGCTACTGCTAAGTCACTTCAGTCATGTCTGACTCTGTGTGACCCCATACACGGGAGCCCACCAGGCTCCCCCGTCCCTGGGATTCTCCAGGCAAGAACACTGGAGTGGGTTGTCATTTCCTTCTCCGATGC
>NW_011486723.1:6080-6941 GCF_000754665.1 Bison bison bison | reverse complement strand
ATTCAAGATAGTTGAGCATAATTACTAGAATTATACTTTCTTAAGGCATTAATTTCATTAGTGACCTGCTCTTGTAAGATAAAGGTAAAAAATCTATTTTCTCAATTCTGTTATAATTTGTAACCCTTTTGAGCAATGATATATCCACACACTAAGTATCAGACCAAATGTAAAGACATGCTTCATTTTTAAGAAAACTGTCAAATATTAAGAAAAATTAGAAGGTAATTATTCATTTTCTTTTAAAAAGTCATTCGACAAGAGTTTGCAGCAGCATTGCTTAAAGGAGTGAATTTCTCAAGAGACTTTAACTTTTCATCAGACATCACAGGAATGGGAGGAAAGGGCAATCAGGAGTTTATGAAGTTGCACCGGACATTTGGGGCTGGAGGAGTCTTTGGAAATGTTGCAAGATGGTATCAACCATTTCCCCTCTCAGTAGTTTATTTGTCTCTCTGCCTCCATCCCACATTCAAGTTGTCATGCCCTTTGGTGTTCACCATTCAGGAGAGCCATCTGACAAGGCACAAAGCAGAGAAAATAGAATTTTCTTAGCTTTGGGTTTCCCAAAACATGTACTCTTATGGAATGGCTGTGACTACTGATATAGATAAAGAGATACATGAGCAGGGGTTTGAGGAACAGGTTTTTCCCAAAGGCTAAAATAAATCTCCAAGGGTCAAAAGGAATGAGGCATCTGCTGATCCCAGCACAAGACTACTTGCTAAGGAGAGCCAAATCCAAGAGGTTGAATGGCTGTGGAATAAGTGTACACACCCTCAGAGAGTCTCAAAGACATTCATCTACCTTGAAGTAGCAAGGAGGCTGCAGAGAAAGTTGCATGTGCTAACTGGGAAAGAT
>NW_011486723.1:4551-5980 GCF_000754665.1 Bison bison bison | reverse complement strand
CGTAGTGATGCTTTCTAAGGCCCGCTTGACTTCACATTCCAGGGTGTCTGGCTCTAGGTCAGTGATCACGCCATCGTGATTATCTGGGTTGTGAAGATCTTTTTTGTACAGTTCCTCTGTGTATTCCTGCCATCTCTTATTAATATCTTCTGCTTCTGTTAGGTCCATACCATTTCTGTCCTTTATCGAGCTCATCTTTGCATGAAATGTTCCTTTGGTATCTATGATCCAGCAATCTCTCACTTCGATGTATATCCAAAAAATTTAAGTTAAGATCTCAGATATTTGCACACCATGTACATTAAAAAATTCAAGAGGTAGAAGTGGTTTACATGTGCATTTTTCTGATGAATAAAAATAATGTGGTATATACATACAATGGAATATTATACAGCCTTAAAAAAAGAAAGGACATCTTGTCCCATGGTACAATGTGGATTAACCTTGAACACACTATGATGAGAAATAAAGCAGTTGAAAAAGACTAATACTGAGCATTTACACTTATATGAGGTATATAGAGTAGTCAAAATCATGGAAACAGAATGTAGAATGATTGATTGTCAGGGGCTGAAGGGAAAGGGGAATGGCAGTTGTTGTTTGATGGGATTCATTTTTGCAAGATTAAAAGGTTTTAGGGGTCTGTTACACAACACCGTGAATAGACTTAACACTACTGAACTTTATGGTTAAAATTGCTAAGAGAGTAAAGTTTATATTATGTGTTTTTCACTACAATTAAATTTTTTTTAAAATAGAAATATTAAAAAAATTATTCCAAACTTTTGTGGCCACAGTTATGACAATAGCAAAAAAGAATCAGTTCCCCTAAAATCTTAAAAAGAAGGTTTTGCAGGTATGATATATCTGTGAATCAGGTGGCTTAAGACTTTCCAAAGGTCATCCAGACAGTTGTGAGCTGAAAACTAGATCTGCTAATCAGTGCAAAGGGGTTTTCTCTGGACTTTCCTCTTTACCACCATACCCTCTGATAGCATGGCATCTGGCACACAGAGAATACTCAAGTAAAAATTCTGAAAAGAGGTGAATGCTTCCCACATCACCTAATCACTTCCCTCCTCTGTTAGTTAAGGGAAAAGAAAATATATTCTTCAGGTGTGGACCAGCCCAAGGCATCCTGCATGTAAATAATCTGACTCCAGTTTAATAAAATGTATATGACACAGGAGTTCCAAAATATTCTGAAACACAGAACAGTTTGGCTAAAACAGAGTATTATGATTGATTGTCTCTATTTGACACAGCCTCCACTGAGTGTTGAGTTTTACACCTATAGGATTTCCCACTGTGGTGTGCCTTGCCCCCCAAAACACAAAGTTTGCTAACTGACTGATTTAGAAACACATTCAAAGTGCTATTTTGGAACCTTTGGTTTTCCACAAAGTACTTTGAAATCTATTATGTTATA
>NW_011486723.1:802-1643 GCF_000754665.1 Bison bison bison | reverse complement strand
TCTTGTAATATACTGAATAATTCTTTGAATATTTAAATTATTTATGTTTTTTTAATATATAATAAATAAAGTGACCAAAAATGTTTTAATAAAGTAAACATAAAACTTTGTTTTGATTAGTCACTTAAAGCAAATTTCTGGGTGTGGAATTGTTGGTCAAAAGGGTATGTTTATTTAACATCTTATCACTTGCATCACTAAAGCAGTCACTGAAAGGGCTGTATTAACATATAATGGTGCTAGCCATAAATAAGCATATCTCTTTTCAAAATTTCTCCAGCATAGGGATTTATTATTCTGTTTATTTTTACTTCTTTACTATACAAAAATTTGGGTCTCATTTTGTTAAATTTGGCATTCCTTTAACCAACTTAAACTTATTTTTTTTTTGAACTTATTTTTTATGAATATTTACTGCAAGAACTGTGTGAGTCCACTTATAGACAGATATTTTCCAACAGTAAATACTACAGTTTTACCAGGCCCTTGACTGATTGAATCCATGGATGCAGAGGCATCACAGATGGGGGTGCCAGCTATAAATTATATGGGGATTAATCCCTGCATTGTTCAAGGGTCAAATGTATTTGTATTTCTTCTGAGAACTGACACAAAAGATCAATTGATAATTTCTTACTTGGAATTTTGGTGTCATCACCTACTTTTTTCATTCTTGTGGCTCTCATATAGGTAGCTACCATAATTATCCATTACTTTTTGCATTCACAGACACAATGTTAATGCATAACTCTTCCCCACTGTCTAATTCACTCATTAAGTCAGTCATCCCTGAATTGGAAAATGAAGTAGAAGGGTGGGGACAAAATGTCACTATGAAGGA
>NW_011486723.1:0-702 GCF_000754665.1 Bison bison bison | reverse complement strand
AAAACACCAATACAGTATACTAACGCATATATATGGAATTTAGAAAGATGGTAATGATAACCCTGCATGCGAGACAGCAAAAGAGACACAGATGTATAGAACAGTCTTTTTGGACTCTGTGGGAGGGGGAGGGGGGATGATTTGGGGGAATGGTGTGGAAAAATATATAATATGATATAAGAAACGAATCACCAGTCCAGGTTCGATACAGGATCCTTGAGGCTGGTGCACTGGGATGACCCAGAGGGATGGTATGGGGAGGGAAGTGGGAGGGGGGTTCAGGATGGGGAACACATGTAAGCCCGTGGCAGATTCATGTTGATGTGTGGCAGAACCAATACAATATTGTAAAGTAATTAGCCTCAAATTAAAATAAATAAATTTAAATTAAAAAATTATAAATAAAAACAAAAAAATAAAAAAAATGAAGTTAATCTGTGGAAACAAACAAACAAAAAGGTTATAAAAGAAAGCCAAGTGCTAGAGCTGTGATGGAAATATGGAGTCCTTAGTCCAAAATTAGAAATTTTGAGGAAAATAAGTGATGGTGTGTTGAATTCAGTAGCAATTGGAACTTATGGTATATATAGGTCCACTAAATGCTCAGTGAGGGAATAAGAAAAAGCAATTCAAGAAACTCCTTGTCAAGTGCTGTGTTAACAATTTGATGAAAGTGGAAAAAATGGTATTTAATTTCTGGTT
>NW_011486722.1:4607-5246 GCF_000754665.1 Bison bison bison | reverse complement strand
ATGTCGTCTGCAAACAGTGAGAGTTTTGCTTCTTCTTTTCCAATCTGGATTCCTTTTATTTCTTTTTCTGCTCTGATTGCTGTAGCTAAAACTTCCAAAACTATTTTGAATAGTAGTGGTGAGAGTGGGCACCCTTGTCTTGTTTCTGACTTTAGGGGAAATGCTTTCAATCTTTCAGCATTGAGGATAATGTTTGCTGTGGGTTTATCATATATGGCTTTCATTATTGAGAGGGTAACAGGCAGAAAGGCCAGGGGTCTCCAAACGGAGGAAATAGCCTGCAAGTGTTAGACATTTTTATCTCTCTTAAGTGGCAGGAGGAAACAAACTAGCAATCTTTTTTCCTTATCTATACAAATTTAAAAGGAGGTTTCTCTTAAAATACTGTGTTGCCATAATGACACCTGGTTTCGCCTGAAGTTAACTATTCTCAAACCTAGAGATAACCAATGCCTTTTTCTTATGCAAATGTTTGTCTTAAGCTATGCTAATGTACTATGCATTTACCCCAAACTCTGTCTTCAAGTCGGTTCTGCCTCTTAGCTCAGAACCTACTTGACAAACCAGTATGTTATACTCAGATATTGTTCCCCTAATCTATGTAAATGAAACTATTTTGTATGGTGGTCTGCCCTTCTT
>NW_011486722.1:0-550 GCF_000754665.1 Bison bison bison | reverse complement strand
AACAAATACCAAAAATCAAATGATAAAAATACAGAGTAGTGGTTAGACTCTCAAAAATACAATATTAAAAATACAAAGCAAAACCAATCACAAAAATTATTTTAAAAATCTATGTGAAATTTGCTTTTAAAATACTCTTCTTTTTTTTTTGGCAAGGTAGGTTATAAAAATTAAAATTAAAGGAGTACTAAAGAACTTTAAAATAAAAAGATTATAAAAATTTAAAAATTATAATAGTAAAAATATATCTAGGAATTTCTCTGGAGCTGTTTATGGCAGTGTGGGGTCAGTTCGGTTTCAGATAGTTCCTTGTCCCATCTTGTACTTCTTCTCAAGGTCTATAAGCCCCTTCCAATGCTTCAGTTCAGTTCAGTTCAGTTGCTCAGTCGTGTCCAACTCTTTGCAACCCCATGAATCACAGCACGCCAGGACTCCCAGTCCATCACCAATTCCCAGAGTTCACTCAAACTCACGTCCATAGAGTCGGTGATGCCATCCAGCCATCTCATCCTCTGTCGTCCTCTTCTCCTTCTGCCCCCAATCCCTCCCA
>NW_011486721.1:4756-5277 GCF_000754665.1 Bison bison bison | reverse complement strand
CCTAAGGGACTCTCAAGAGTCTTCTCCAGCACCACAGTTCAAAAGCATCAATTCTTCGGCACTCAGCCTTCTTCACAGTCCAACTCTCACATCCATACATGACTACTGGAAATTCTATATCCTTTCACTCGTTTTTGCTTTTGTGTGTGACAGTGTGTTTGTAAATACATGAGAAAGGCTGTTGGAAAATTATAAGGAAATGAAACTGGAAATGGATATAAGAACGAGGGGAAAGATGGAACAACAAAAAAGAATTGGTGAAACTCCCTTCCTTCATAAATGAACTTAGATTAAACATCTGAATGGACTAAAACTGACTTACTTCTTTTACATTAAGAAATAAACTTAATAAAGTTGCAGCAATTTGCTCAAGACATAGTGTCTATTATACATTCAAAGAGCAAAATAATTTAGTGACCTTAGAGTCACTGAAATTTCCATTTCTACAGGTTTTCTACTAACTATGAATCCAAATAGTGCCAGAGTTTCTTTTGAAGCCGAACTAAAGGGTAAAAGGAACC
>NW_011486721.1:0-486 GCF_000754665.1 Bison bison bison | reverse complement strand
CCATGTATACCCATGGGTGGTTCATGCTGATGTATGGCAAAAACCATCACAATATTATAAAGTAATTATCCTCCAATTAAAATAATTAATTTTAAAAAGTAAATCCAGAAATATCCATTCAGGGTTAACCAAAGAAGAAATCCCACAACCCCCTGCAATATGATTAGATTCAAAGAGAAGAGATTTTAAAAGGCTATATATTCTATCTTTATTTAACACACCTTTTACTTTGATAAGTAATTATATCTGTCAGAGCAAACAAAAAGCAAAATACATACCGCTGCACAAATTGTATGCTTAAGGAGTTGAAACACAGTTTTGTCGAGATGAGATAACCAAGCTTTCTGTATGATGTGAGCCGAAACATCTTTATTTCTGAGAGGAAACAAAAGAGCTTAAGATTTGTGAAGTAGTTTTCATTTTCCTAAAATCTTGGGGAACTCTGAATTTACGCTTCCTCCTCTTGCACCTCCCCATCTCCCACCC
>NW_011486720.1:5013-5227 GCF_000754665.1 Bison bison bison | reverse complement strand
ATTCTCCAAGCCAGGCTTCAGCAATACGTGAACCATGAATTTCCAGCTGTTCAAGCTGGTTTTAGAAAAGGCAGAGGAACCAGAGATCAAATTGCCAACATCCATTGGATCAAAGAAAAAAGCAACAGTTCCAGAAAAATATCTATTTCTGCTTTATTGACTATGCCAAAGCCTTTGACTGTGTGGATCACAATAAACTGTGGAAAATTATGAA
>NW_011486720.1:0-502 GCF_000754665.1 Bison bison bison | reverse complement strand
GTCATTTCACTTTGCTTATAGTTTACTTTGTTGTGCAAAATTTTTAAAGTTTAATTAGGTCCTTTTTGTTTATTGTTGTTACTCTGGGAGGTGGGTCATAAAGGATATTGCTGTAATTTATGTTGAAGAGAGTCGGTCTATGTTTTCCTCTAAGAATTTTATACTTTCTGGTCTTGCATTTAGGTCTTTAATTCATTTTGAGTTTATTTTTATGTATGGTGTTCGATAGTGTTCTGGTTTCATTCTTTTACATGTAGTTTACCAGTTTTCCTAGCACTACTTCTTGAAGAGACTGTCTTTTCTCTATTGTATAATTTTGCCTCATTTATCAAAGATAAATTGTCTGTAGATGCATGGATTTATCTCTGGGCTTTCTATTTTGTTCCATTGATCTATATTTCTGTCTTTGTGCCAGTTCCATACTGTCTTTATGACTGTAGCTTTGTAGTGTAGTATGAAGTCAGGCAGGTTGATTCCTCTAGTTCCATTCTTCTTTCTCAAG
>NW_011486719.1:4877-5376 GCF_000754665.1 Bison bison bison | reverse complement strand
GAGGAAAGAATCAGGTAATGTATGGCCAGTGTGCAGTGGTAGTGAAAAGTGTTTAGCAAGTTCACAGTTGACTAGTGCTGTGTAACATCTCCAGAGGCAACACACACAGACACAGAACTTCAGAATCATACCACCTGGACTCACACAAGGGCCCC
Source organism: Bison bison bison (assembly GCF_000754665.1). NCBI lineage: Eukaryota > Metazoa > Chordata > Mammalia > Artiodactyla > Bovidae > Bison > Bison bison. The sequence continues at coordinate 5,221 of NW_011486719.1, read as the reverse complement.
CAACCCTGATTCACACAAACCCACAACATCTAAATCATGTAGTTGCTTCCAGGTACCATAGAACAAAGACACTGTTCTTTCCTTGGAGATCAGTCTCTTCTCTGCACCTACAACTCACACCCTAAGTAGGAATCTAGCTTCAGGGCCACTCTCCAACCAGAGCCAGTCAGAGAACCCCACCTTTATCAGTTGGATTGTCCCTCAGCAGAATGATGATCCCTGAATATTTACCGTGTTCACAGGCTTCCCCAGATTCCTGTGATTGCAGAGAAGAAAACAGAGTGAGTGTCTCAGCATCTTGAATTTTCTGCACTAAGTCTTCTGTTACCTGTTTTTTTGTCCTT
>NW_011486719.1:0-540 GCF_000754665.1 Bison bison bison | reverse complement strand
GGACTCACACAAGGGCCCCCAACCCTGATTCACACAAACCCACAACATCTAAATCATGTAGTTGCTTCCAGGTACCATAGAACAAAGACACTGTTCTTTCCTGGGAGATCAGTCTCTTCTCTGCACCTACAGCTCACACCCTAAGTAGGAATCTAGCATCAGGGCCACTCTCCAACCAGAGCCAGTCAGAGAACCCCACCTTTATCAGTTGGATTGTCCCTCAGGAGAATGATGATCCCTGAATATTTACCGTGTTCACAGGCTTCCCCAGATTCCTGTGATTGCAGAGAAGAAAACAGAGTGAGTGTCTCAGCATCTTGAATTTTCTGCACTAAGTCTTCTGTTACCTGTTTTTTTGTCCTTAGGTAATTAGCACTCTTCATTTCAGTGGCTCCAAAATAAAACAGACAGTCTTCTGTTGGAAAGACTGGTCTGTCTCACATAAGATCTCTCAGTTTTAATTTGACCAATGTTTACAAATTGTTTTTCAAGAAAGAACACTTTCTGCTGAGCAAAGTACCTAGAGTAGTAAATGATGCT
>NW_011486718.1:8497-9251 GCF_000754665.1 Bison bison bison | reverse complement strand
TAGGTTCTCATTAGTTATGTATTTTATATATGGTTATCTATTTCCCTGGTGGCTCAATGGTAAAGAATCTGACTGCCAATGCAGGGGACATGGGTTTGATCCCTGTGTCAGGAAGATCCCCTGGAGGAGGACATGGCAACCCACTCCAGTATTCTTGCCCGGTGAATCCCATGAACTGAGGAGCCTGGCAGCCAACAGTCCATAGGGTCACAAAGGGTTAGAAATGACTGAAGTGATGGAGTGTGTGCGCGTGCACACACACACACACACACACATACACCAGCAGCAGCAGCAGAGGGAGAAACTAGGAGGTTTATGACTAAACCTTAGGAAACCCCAACATATAGTTGCTACATGAAGGATAGAAAAGCAGAGGAAAATAAGGACGGGCCCTGGGTGATAGAAAGGAAACCAACAGGTGAGGGGTGCTGAGCAAAGCAGGAAAGGGACGAGAGGTGCTCCTGGGAAGTCAAGAGGACCGCCCTGTGGGGGACAGAAGTCCCCCAAGTTTCATGCTTTAGCTTAAAAGTCTGGTCACAGTCCCCCAAACTCTCAACTATAACTATAGCACCTACTCCTTCTTCCTCATCAGGCCCCCTGAGCACAATATCACCTCTGCAAATGACCAGGTAACATTCTGTGGGATGTCAAGAAGATCAGTGTCTCTAGTATATAGAGAATGGATGGGTAATCTCCTGGAGGTCCAGGGGTTAGGACTTGGCAGTCTTACTGCTGAGGACCAGGGGTTCAATCC
>NW_011486718.1:3867-4338 GCF_000754665.1 Bison bison bison | reverse complement strand
CAAATCCTGAAAGATGATGCTGTGAAAGTGGTGCACTCAGTATGCCAGCAAATTTGGAAAACTCAGCAGTGGCCACAGGACTGGAAAAGGTCAGTTTCCATTACAATCCCAAAGAAAGGCAATGTCAAAGAATGCTCAAACTACCGCACAATTGCACTCATCTCACATGCTAGTAAAGTAATGCTCAAAATTCTCCAAGCCAGGCTTCAGCAATATGTGAGCCATGAAATTCCAGATGTCCAAGCTGGTTTTAGAAAAGGCAGAGGAACCAGAGATCAAATTTTCAACATCCTCTGGATCATCGAAAAAGCAAGAGAGTTCCAGAAAAATATCTATTTCTGCTTTATTGATTATACCAAAGCATTTGACTGTGTGGATCCCAATAAACTGTGGAAAATTCTAAAAGAGATGGGAATACCATACCACCTGACCTGCCTCTTGAGAAACCTATATGCAGGTCAGGAAGCAACA
>NW_011486718.1:0-582 GCF_000754665.1 Bison bison bison | reverse complement strand
CGGACGTCCGACTCTTTGCGACCCCATGGACTGCAGCCTACCAGGCTCCTTCGTCCATGGGGTTTTCCAGGCAAGAGTACTGGAGTGGAGTGCCATTGCCTTCTCCATACCTTGTAATAGGTAATGTTAACTTGAAAAATCATCTTTGATGAACACTAAGGTCTTACTATATAGCACAGGGAACTATACTCAATTCATTGTAATAAACTATAAAGAAAAACTCTGAAAAAGAATATATATACATTGGTACACTTACATAACTGAATCACTGTTCTGTACATTTGAAATTAATACATTGTAAATTAACTACCCTTCAATTTAAACAAATAAAGGAAAATAGAAAAAATCATCTTTGATCATCTCACTTTTATGTGGAATATTTAAAAAAAAAAAAAAAACAACAACAAAATGTGAACTCATAGACATAGATTGGTGGCTTGGTGGCTCCTAGAGGTGGAGATGGGGGTTGAGTAAAATAGGTGAAGATGGTCAAAAGGTATTATCTAGCTAACCAACTTAATAAAATAAATAAGTCCTGGGGGTATGAGGTATAGCATGGTGACTAGAGTTAATGATACTGTG
>NW_011486717.1:4869-5075 GCF_000754665.1 Bison bison bison | reverse complement strand
TGGAGCCCCAAAAAATAAAGTCTGACACTGTTTCCACTGTTTCCCCATCTATCTGCCATGAAGCGATGGGACCAGATACCATGATCTTAGTTTTCTGAATGTTGAGCTTTAAGCCAACTTTTCCACTCTCCTCTTTAACTTTCATCAAGAGTCTTTTTAGTTCTTTTTCACTTTCTGCCATAAGGGTGGTGTCATCTGCATATCTG
>NW_011486717.1:0-420 GCF_000754665.1 Bison bison bison | reverse complement strand
GGACGGGGAGGCCTGGCCTGCTGCAGTTCATGGGGTCACAAAGAATTAGACACGACTGAGCGACTGAATTGAACTGAACTGCATCCTTACATCTCCTCATATGTAGAGAAGCACTAAATCCTTTTATGGTGATATCAGATTCTCATGACTAAGAAAAAACCTTTTGTAAAATGAGTGCTTCATGGAATTGAACTCCCCCTTCACCAAAACTTTATATATTTACTTCCCCCCACTGCCACTTTGGAGCAGTCTCAGAGCTATCTGAGATGATGCCTCCCGGGATGCAGTCCTCATTTTGCCCCAAATAAAACTTAACTTACAACTCTCAAGTTGTACATCTTTTTTAGTTGACAGTAACAATGAAGGATTTCAGAACAGATCATTTGAGATAAAGAAACTTAAATCTATTATCAAAGGCAG
>NW_011486716.1:5627-6201 GCF_000754665.1 Bison bison bison | reverse complement strand
ATTTCTCTGCTTTTGTTGGTTGAGGTAATACTGGGCAAAAGAAGCAGCTTGTTACAGAAAGAGATAACATGATAGAATTTTGAACAATGAAAGCAACATTTCTCTATGGAGAATTAATGCACTCTTCCCAGGTGGTGCTAGTGGTAAAGAACCCACCTGCCAATGCAGGAGTCATAAAAGATGTGGGTTCGATTCCTGGGTTGGGAAGATCCCCTGGAGAAGGAATGGCAGCCCACTCTAGTATTCTTGCCTGGAGAATCACATGGACAGAGAAACCTGGCGGGCTATGGTCCATGGGGTTGCAAAGAGTTGGACACAACTGAAGCAACTTAGCATCAGCAGCAGGATTAAATAGCCTCAGAAATTGCCTAATTTAAGAGCTGGATAAAATATAATTTAGCCCATTGTGCTGTTAAAAGAGAAGAGGACTCACATCTCTCCTCTTATTTTCTTGAGGTAAAAAAAAGCAGGGGGCTTCGTGGTTCTTATCACATTGTGTAGGAAGAAGGCTTTGGACACAAAATTTGCTCATAAACAGAATGAGAAAGAAGTATTCGTGAGAACATCTGACAAG
>NW_011486716.1:873-1758 GCF_000754665.1 Bison bison bison | reverse complement strand
TTAGCGACCCCCATGGACTTCAGCCTACCAGGCTCCTCCGTCCATGGGATTTTTCCAGGCAAGAGTACTGGGGTGGGGTGCCATTGCCTTCTCCAAGTTAAAGCTCTAGCATTTCTCTTTTCACTGAGATGAAGAATTTTCCAACAAGAGCTTGAGTTTTTCTGGCATGGTGAGTGAACACCTAGTGAGTGAGGAGTAGAGAGAGCAGTGACTGTACCTGACCAGCAGGTCATTCTGCAGTGAGATCGAAAAGCAAGATCAAGCCATGGGCTTGCATGAGACTTGGAAATCTCTCTCTAATTCCTATTTGGAAAATACTCAGTTTGCTTAATTAATGTTTAAAGAAAGATATTCCTGCCAGGTTTTTGGAAATGGAACAACCGACCTAATTTCTATTTGGACCAGAATCAGGGTCCCATCCCTGTCTGTAGAAAAATAAGCCTAGATGAGACCCACAGCAACCATCCATTTGTACTTCTATTTCTAAACAGCTGCTGGGGGAGACTCTGGGGTCATCCGGATATTCTGTAACTGCTGCAGAGCAGGTTCAACTCCACTCTCAGAAAGCCTAGCTGCACGTTGTGTGACACAGTGTGGACGTAATGTGGATAAAGAAATGCACTCTTTCTGCATTCGGTGAATTTGAGAGGCAGGTGCTGATGAACAGCCATCATCATACAAATTGGGGCCTTTCCTGCCTTGATCTGTTAATACCCAGATTGAAGAGAAGTGTTATATCTTTTAGTGTGGACTTCCTTTTAATTGGGGTCTTAGTCTGGTTTGAAGTCAGGGGCTTCTTTAAGACTCATAATAACAATGAAGTGAAGTGAAGTGAAGTCGCTCAGTCGTGTCCGACTCTTTGTGACCCCATGGACTGTAGCCTAC
>NW_011486716.1:0-773 GCF_000754665.1 Bison bison bison | reverse complement strand
GGATTTCCCAACCCAGGGATTGAACCCGGGTCTCCCGCATTGTAGACAGATGCTTTACCGTCTGAGTCACCAGGGAAGTATGCATATATTTTTATTCAGACATTTAATTCCAAGAGTTCACAGATCCCTTGAAGTTATGGCCCCAGATTAAAGATCCCTGTTTTAGATCCTTCTATTTAATAACACTTATTTTAGGCTATTTGATGCATAGGAAGACAGCGTTAGTGAAGGGACAAAGTGCGGACTGTTGGGCTCCAGTGCTGATGCTAGTATTCACTAGCCCCAGGACATTGCTGAGCTTTTTCATTTGTCAAATGGGAAGCCTGTAGCACCGTCTTGAGGTTGTTGTGACAATAAAATGAGGCCACTTCCTTGGCTTTTGCGTAAGTGGGTAGTAAAGAAATGGCAGCAATTCTTTTAAAAAATTTTTCCCCCTCTCTATATTTGGCCATGCATGGCATGTGGGATCTTAGGACCTCGACCAGGGATAGAACCCATGCCTCCTGCAGTGGAAGCATGGTGTCCCAACAATTAGACCACCAGGAAAGTCCAGTAGTTACTCTTATTGCTATGTTAACATTGTATTTACATTATGCAGATAGCAAATGGAAGGCATGTTCAAACATCTTGCAACAGAAGTGTGAATCAAGTGCCACTTTTAAGGTTGCTACCTTTTCTTGAGGTATCTAGTGCATTTACAGTTACACATTAACTCCCGGTGCCCTCATCTATAGCATTCATCTCTAAACGCTGTGCTAGTCAAGCATTTAGAA
>NW_011486715.1:4617-5114 GCF_000754665.1 Bison bison bison | reverse complement strand
AGACTCAAATCAGTAAAATTAGAAATGAAAAAGGAGATGTTACAACAGACAACACAGAAATACAAAAGATCATAAGAGACTACTATGAGCAACTATATGCCAATAAAATGGACAACTTTAAAGAAATGGACAAATTCTTATAAAAGTACGACCTTCCAAAACTGAACCAGGAAGAAATAGAAAATTTGAACAGACCAATCACAAGCACAGAAATTGAAACTGTAATCAAAAATCTTCCAACAAACAAAAGCCCAGGACCAGATGGCTTCACAGGTCAACTCTACCAAAAGTTTACAGAAGAGCTAACACCTATCCTACTCAAACTCTTCCAGGAAACTGCAGAGGAAGGCAAACTCCCAAACTCATTCTATGAGGCCACCATCACCTTAATACCAAAACAAGACAAAGATGGCACAAAAAAAGAAAACTACAGGCCAATATCACTGATGAACATAGATGCAAAAATCCTCAACAAAATTCTAGCAAACAGAATCCAA
>NW_011486715.1:0-812 GCF_000754665.1 Bison bison bison | reverse complement strand
TGGACTGCAGCCTACCAGGCTCCTCCATCCATGGGATTTTCTAGGCAAGAGCACTGGAGTGGGGTGCCAGTGCCTTCTCCTTTCCTTCTGCTCTTTGACTACAAATTTCACCGATATTAAAATGCAGCCATGAGATTAATGAGACAGGAACTATATCTAAGGGAACAAAAACACTAACAAAAACTGGCTATCAGCAAGTCAAGGTTGTCCTATAAATCACTGATAAGTCTTTATGAGGCCTTGGCAATAATCATAAACATGGTTACAAAACACATAAGAGGACAAAAAGGACAGAGTTCTCAAATTAGTACATAAAATAGCAAGTTTAAGAGTGTCTTACCTTCTTCTCGTCTTAAATTCCGTTCAATGTTTGCTACACAGGAAGCACAAGTCATACCAGTGACCTGTATATAACACTTGGATGAAGTCTTTGGCTCCTCCTTGTCATGAATTGGTGTCATCATTTTGGTGTGAAATTCATTAGTTGAGGTCAAAAGTGGCATTTCTGATGAGGGCTGAGCTATTACTACCAATGGCTCATTTGTATCTGGTGGACAGGGAAAGATTCTTTTCATTTGAAGTATTCTCCAGCTGCACCCTTGTCATTTATCACGATCCACACACACCTCCCGGCACTGTCAACGCTGCTGCAGCTGCTGCTGCTAAGTCGTTTCAGTCGTGTCCGACACTGTGTGATCCCACAGACAGCAGCCCACCAGGCTCCTCTGTCCCTGGGATTCTCCAGGCAAGAATACTGGAGTGGGTAGCCATTTCCTTCTCCAATGCATGCATGCATACTAAGTCACTTCAGT
>NW_011486714.1:14381-15157 GCF_000754665.1 Bison bison bison | reverse complement strand
TGAAAATATTTATAGTATGAGTTCACAAAATATAATAATTCATATTAACAAGCCTATGCTTTGCTATGCATAGTTGCCATAATAATCGACTCTGTTTATTTTTCTTTAGAAAGTTTTATGAACTATATCAGGACTTCCCTGGTGGCTCAGACAGTAAAAAGTATGTCTGCAGTACAGGAAACCCAGGTTTGATCACTGGGTCAGGAAGATCCCTTGGAGAAGAAAATGGCAACCCACTCCAGTATCCTTGCCTGGAGAATCCCATGGACAGAGAGGAACCTGGTGGGCTACAGTCCATGGGATCGCAAATATCAGTAGACATAAACAAGACAGGGATTTAGCATTTTCAAAATCAAGTGTGATTCTGATAAATGATAAGATTCAATGAAATGACACATGGAAAATATCAAATATGTGGAGGGAAATTTAAAGAGTAATTTTCATTGATTTGTTTTCTGCATATCTAAACTCAGATACCAGGTTCAGAAAGCAGGGGAACTGACATTGAGACGTTAGGGCAAAGTAAAGATAAATTAGACATCTCTTCATTCCCTAGGAAATTGCTGCCTACATAAAGGGGCTTTTGTCTCTGGATCTTGGTTAAAATCAAGCTGGTGCTAGTCACTGCTGCTCCTAGGACTCTGGCCACACTCCTTCTTTGTACAAGAATTGGAATGCACTTAATATCACTTAGAATACGTGAACCAGGAATCTGGGCTGTGTCGTCTTGTTACACAGAAGTTTATAATCGTGTGTGTGTGTCTGGAGGGGGCAGG
>NW_011486714.1:10346-11211 GCF_000754665.1 Bison bison bison | reverse complement strand
TATAATATATATCATATATAATTTATATAATTTTATATGATATATAATAATATATAATCTATATATAATATGTATATTAGATGTATAATGGAATATTAACCATAAAAAGAATGAAATTCTGCCATTTGCAGTAATGTGGATATAGCTAGAGAATACTATGCTTAGTGAAATAAGTCAATCAGAGAAAGATAAATACTGTATGATATCACTTATACATGGAACCTAAAAAAATAATACAAATGAATGTATATGCAAAACAGAAACAGACTCACAGATACAGGAAACAAACTTATGGTTACTAAAGGGGAAAGAGTGAGGGAGGATAAAGTAGGAGTATGAGATTAACAGATACAAACTACATAAAACAGATAAGCAAAAAGGACCTATTATATAGCTCAGGATATTATAACCATTATCTTATAATAACTTATAATGGAGTTGTTGTTGTTTAGTCACTCGGTTGTGTCGAACTCTTTGTGACCCCATGGACTGGAGCCTACCAGGCTCCTCTGTCCATGGGATTTCCCAGGCAAGAATACTGGAATGGGTTGCCAATTCCTTTTCCAGGGGATCTTCCAAACCCAGGGATCAAACCGTGTCTCCTGCATTACAGGCAGATTCTTTACCACTGAGTCACCAAGAAAGACTTATAATGGAGTATATTCTGCCAAAATATTGACTCACTATACACTGTACACCTGAAACATACAATATTGTATTGTAAATCAACTATACTTCAATTTGCAAAAAGAATCAGACTTTAAAGATTCAATCAGTTCAGTTCAGTTGCTCAGTTGTGTCTGACTCTTTGCGACCCCATGAATCGCAGCACACCAGGCCTCCCTGTCCAACACCAACTCCCGGA
>NW_011486714.1:9289-10246 GCF_000754665.1 Bison bison bison | reverse complement strand
TCCACTGTTTCCCCATCTATTTCCCTTGAAGTGATGGACCAGATGCCATGATCTTAGTTTTGACAGAGCTAATTCCACCAGATGATACATTCTCAAGACTGTACCAGTAGAATAACTTTTTAACTAAAGGTTACTTATTTCGTTTTTTTTTTAAATGGAGCCATTGAGCAATCAAATCAATCACCAAATACTTGAGCTCCCACTGTGCTGTGGAGGAAATCAGTGAGGGTAGAGACAAGTTTCCTGTCTTCCAAGAGCTTACAATCTAATTGGAGAGGCAGAAACAAAAGATGACTAACAGATGCATCTCTAACTTATTTTTTAATAGCTACATAATTTCTCATTAGTGTTCCCCTACTGATTGGCTCATACTGTTGCCAGTTACATGTTAGCTTTAAAAAAAAAAGCATCCATTAGCTCTTGCTGTGTTACTAACCACTCTCTCTAGTTTAGTGGCTTAAAGAGCAATCATTTACTAATTTCTATGGTTCCATGGATTGACTGGGAAAATTTTCTCATCTGAGTTCAGCTCAGCTCAACTCTGCTGGACTCACTCTCATCTGTATGAAGTTACAGAAGGTTACAGCTGTTCAGGCTGGCCTCAGTCATATCATCGACAATTGACAAGTTGTTGGCCACAGTGACAGGACTGACAAGTGCACGTGTCTTTTGTCACCAGCATTCTGGCTAGGTTAATTCACATGGCAATCTTAAGCTTCCAAGAAAGCAATTAAGTTTCAGTGCACAGGCACTTCTGAAGCTTGTTTTATCACGCTGGCTAATGTCTTATTGGCCAAACAAGTTGTATGCTCAATCCAAATTAAAGGAATACAGAAATAGAATCTACCTCTTAATGGAAAAAGGATTGATCACTTTTACAATAAATCACATCAGCTTTTTGACCCTAAATAATATGCTACTATAACTATATCTATATAATTATGGCTGGTTTTTTTC
>NW_011486714.1:5240-6959 GCF_000754665.1 Bison bison bison | reverse complement strand
ACTGGACTCCCAGGGAATTTCTTTGTTTTAAAAGGACATTATTGAATTTTTAATGAGGACTTTATACAAGCATGCCTCATTTTGTTGCACTTCACAGATACAGTTTGTTTGTTTTTTAACAAATTGAAGATTTGTGGTAACTGCGTTGTCAAATGATGGTTAGCATTTTTACCAATAAAGTATCTTTAAGGTATGTACATTATCTGATAGACATAATACTATTGCACACTTAATAGACTATAAGCATAACTTTTATGTGAACTGTGAAACCCAAATATTCATCTAACTTGCTTTACTGTGATATCCATTTTACCGTGGTGGTCAGGAACTGAATATGTAGTGTCTCCAAGGTCTGCCTCTACTCTGGCTAGATCAGACTTCCTGTGTTCCCAATGCCAACCAACCTCTAATATCTCTGTTCTCTTCTCAACTCATAGCAGCTGCTCTCTAGTAAGCACTCTGTACACTCAACCAGTACTTGCTCAGGTCAGTCTAGAACTCATGGACTACTCTTGACTTAGACTCCTGGTGCCTTCTCTCTATGCAAAAGTCTGAAAACTGTTGCTTTTTGTATTTTATCCTGTTTTATTATTGCTTATGGTGGGGAGGCTTATCTGGTACCCGTTACTCCCTCCTGTTTGGAAGCCATATTGAACTGACTTCCTAACTGGTGTCTGCTTGCAGTCACCATGCTTTTGGGCAGAGACATGGGGTGTAATTCTGGGGTCTGCTTCTAATATACTTATAATCACTTTATATAATTACAAGGACTGAATTAGTAGAGTGATGGTAAGGAATCAGTGTTGTTATACTAAATACAGCATCATGAAAGGGCCATCATTTGTGCTGCTGTTTAATACTTCATCAACTAGCAGTTATTTGCAAGATTGGTTACTTGTTTTTCATTATGCCTCCCATTTCCCTTCACATTAATGAGCTTTCTAGTTTTTCATACAAGTAATATTTATTGAACCTTTATTATGTGATACACACACACACACACACTATACTGTGTACTGTGGATACAGAGCTTAAAGTGCACTCCTTAGAGAAAATTACTATCTAGTGAGGAAAACAGACAAGTAAACAGATTATTAACATAGTGCCTAAGTTGTTGCAATATTTAGTGTAATATCTGGAAAAAGACAAATAGGGAAATGTTGATATCTTTCTCACTGTTCTGCTTTAAATGATCCATTCATTTCATTATTCCTTGACTTCTTATTTTTTTTCATCAACCCATGCACAAACTTGTGTCTCATTCGAAACCATTCCTGGGTTTTAATTTAGCATCTACAAAATCAGTCCCCTTGCTTCTTACTATATTGAGTAACACGGTAGAAATGTTTTCAGGTATCTTATTTTAGAGACAAATTTAAATTGAGTTTTAAATAGATGTTTTGATCAAACCTTATAAATATGAAATTACGTTAGTAAGAAAAATGAAATACAATTTTATTGCTCCTTTTTCTATGTTGGAAAAATGATAAAACCAAAATCAATATATTGTACATTTCATGATTAACCCACAATCAAGGATACTATACTTGGCTTCTTCAAATGTATGGTGACACAGAAGGAATTGAGAGGAAGCACATGAAATACCTATCCCCTCTTTATTAAAAGGCAAAGGGCTGGAATAGTTCTTTTTGATGGGTTAAGTACTGACCTACAAAAGTGGAGAAAATAGGCCAGAGAAGAAGAGGTAAGCCTGGTGGA
>NW_011486714.1:4195-5140 GCF_000754665.1 Bison bison bison | reverse complement strand
ACCCACTAGACAGGCCCTTGTGCTGGCAGCCTGGGGTGACATGGCCCCGTCCCCAGATGTCTTGAGGCGTGCACAGCCAACTCCCGCTCTCCCCACACCTGCACCCAGGTTCCTGCTCAGAGAAGAGGGAAGCAGAGCCCAGGCAGAGAAGACATACCTAGCAGGGCATAGGGTGCCAGAGGGTGGGAGAGCAGGTTGCCAAGAACCAGTCCTAGGGATGTGGCAGGGTGTGAGATGTCATGCAAATCAAGACTCCAAGTCTCGGGTGCAGGTTCCAATGTCCCAACTGACCTGCAAAATACATTTTTAAAGACAAAATTACTTTTAAAATTTAAGAGAGCAACTGCAGAGCACTTCTGAACATGGAGCCCCTCTGCCACTGCACTGATCACATGGTTCTGAAGCTGGTCCTTGTGTCAGGAATATAAAAGGTTGATACAGAGGATGGGTGGATCTTAAAAATGGGTACAGTTAGGGACTTCCCTGATGTCCAGTGCTAAAACTGAAGCTCCAATACTTTAGCCACCTGATGCAAAGAACCGACTCATTGGAAAAAACCCTGATGCTGGGAAAGATTGAAGGCGGGAGGGGAAAGGGACGACAGAGGATGGGATGGTTGGATGGCATCACCGACTCAATGGACATGGGTTAAAGCAAGCTCCAGGAGATAGTGAAGGACAGGGAAGCCTGGCGTGCTGCTGTCCATGGGGTCGCAAAGAGTCGGACATGACTGAGCAACTGAACAACAACAACAAAGAAAGATCTAGAGTCAGCCATAGCATAGTTCTTAGTCTTAAGGCACAGACTTTCTGGTGTCTCACCTCAGGATGTTACTGAATTTTTTTTTTTAACCATGCTGTGTGGTTTGTGGGATCTTAGTTCCTCAACCAGAGATCAAACCCAGGCCCTTGACAGTGAAAGCACTAAGTCTTAACCACTGGACTC
>NW_011486714.1:0-577 GCF_000754665.1 Bison bison bison | reverse complement strand
TTGGAGTGAATAAGGACATATAGTTTGGGTCTTAATCTTTGGGCATTTCTTCTTTAAATTATTTCACCTTGTTGATACTTAATAATGTCTCCAATAGGTAGTATGTTTCTGGAAATGCTCTTCCTGGATACCACGATTTAGCCTATGTTGATTTAAGACTACTGAATATAACAGAAATATTCACTAAAGGCATTCAATTTATTCTTTTTCTTTCATTGAAGTGTTAAGCATGTTCATTTGATCATCATTGATTTTATTAATATATCCTCATATATTTTATTAATATGCTCATACATATATTGATACTACTCTATGCCCTTGCACATTCTAATCCTTTTTTTAGTTGAAACAATTTGTCTTAAAGAGTACAAACATAAATGAATATTTCATAACTTATCAATAGTCAAAGAAACAACAAGTGAAAGGAGAAAAGACAAGTATAAGCTGATAGTGCAAATCCTAATTGCACAAGACTATGGTGAAGACCCGGAGAAGGCAATGGCACCCCACTCCAGTACTCTTGCCTGGAAAATCCCATGGATGGAGGAGCCTGGAAGGCTGCAGTCCGTGGGGTCTG
>NW_011486713.1:3568-4078 GCF_000754665.1 Bison bison bison | reverse complement strand
ACTGTAGCCCGCCGGGCTCCTCTGTCCATGGATTCTCCAGGCAAGAATACTGGAGTGAGTTGTCATGTCCTCCTCCAGGGATCTTCCTGACCCAGGGATTGAACTCATGTCTCCTGTTTTGCAGGCAGATGCTTTACCACTGAGCCACCAGGGAATCCATCTACATATAAACCTATACACAAATATTCATGGCAGCTTTATTGGTAATAGTCAAAAAGAGGAAACAGCCCAAACATTCATCAACTGATGAACAGACAAATTAACTGGTATGTCAACACCATGGAATACCACTCAGCAACAAAAAGGAACAAAATCTTGATACATGCAACAATTTGGCACACTTTAGACAATTACTCTAAGTGAGGAAAAAGCTAATCTCAAAAGGCCACATAGTCTTCAATTCCATTTATATAAAGGTATAAAAATAGAAAAGTTACAGAGATGGAGAAGAATTTAGTGGTTGCCAAAGGTTAGAGATGGTAAGGAGGAGTGGGCGTGACTCTAAGGGGC
>NW_011486713.1:0-444 GCF_000754665.1 Bison bison bison | reverse complement strand
TGGTGGCTCAGTGGCGAAGAATCTACCTGCAAGGCAATAGATGTGGGTTTGATCCCTGAGTCAGGAAGACCTCCTGGAGAAGGGAATGGCACCCCATTCCATTATTCTTGCCTGGCAAATCCCATGGACAAAGGAGCCTGGCAGGATATAGTCCATGGGATTGCAAAGAGTCAGACACAACATCTCAACTAAACAAAACATATCTTCTAAAAATTAACCAATGTGCTCACATTTTGGCTTTAAAACATCCCTATCTACACTAATACACAACCCAGTAATCAGACTCCTGGGCATCTATTCCAGAGAAATGAAGATTCATGTCCACATGGAAAATGAAATGTGTGCGCACACATGGCATATCTGACTCTTTGTGACCCCATAGACTGTAGCCCGCCGGGCTCCTCTGTCCATGGATTCTCCAGGCAAGAATACTGGAGTGAGTTG
>NW_011486712.1:38605-38965 GCF_000754665.1 Bison bison bison | reverse complement strand
CCACAGGGGGCACCAGTGCCCTTGGGCTCACCCTGATCAATGATGGAGATGGGTTCCTGCTTGGGGAGATGGCGGGGATCTCGGGTGAGGCCCAGGTTGGGGTCTTTGTTCAGCAGGAGGGAGGCGGGCACCGGGTTGGCCACACCCACATAGGTGCCCGGAATGGTGCTGATGAGTGCAGTGGAGTTCTTCACCCAGGTACTGGGGTCCCCGTTCCTCACAATCTCAGGGAAGATGACAAAGGGTGAGGAAGTGGAGCCCAGGCATGAGGTGACACTGCTGCCAGCAGCTTGGGTCGTGCGCTGGGACCTAGACAGGACGGTGGAGAGCAGGGCCTTGCTGCTGGTGTGCACAGGGGTC
>NW_011486712.1:33659-34582 GCF_000754665.1 Bison bison bison | reverse complement strand
ACTGAGGGGAAAGGCTTGTTCCCTTTAAAAGGCAGCCAGGCTGGCAGAAGTGGGAGGGTTTCACTGCTGGCAATGGACTGCTGGTGACAAATAGCAGGGATCAAAAGGAGAGACAGGGCTGGAGACACAGTTGGGGGTCTCGAGGAAGGCGAGGAAGGGGGAGCCTGAGGGAAAGGGAAAACATGCTTGGACATCAACCCCTGAGAGCCCAGGAAAGCAAGCCCAATCCCCAGCTTCAGGCCAGGGGTGAAGCAGGGTTCCAGGGCTGGTTCTGCGGGGACAATGGTGGTAAGGGAAAAGGAGCGGCAGGGACCCACGCTTGGACAACCCCTCATAAGGTATTGCAGAGAGGACACACTGTTTCCATATCCCCCCTGCTGATGATACAGAGGGGAGCTAAGCTGCATACTCGGTCCTGCTTGCTCGGCTTTCACCCTATATAAAGTCACCCTGAAAGTAGAAACTCTGCCTTCAAAGATAGCCACCAGAGAAGTGTGGAGCCACTGGCCCAGAGACTCTCGAGGTGGCCGCAGCAACAGCGATCCTGCCGACCAACAAGGCTCTGGGAAAATGTCCTGAGGCCACGTTTCAAGCCTTCTGAGGAGAGGAGTGTGTAAAGCCAAGCAAATGTTAAACTGCTCCATTGACAGAAGAATGTGAGACATGGGAGGGGGTGCAGGGGAAGAGCCAGGTCAACCGAGCAAGATTAGGAGGGTGCAGGTAGCGGGGAGAAGAGAACAGGAGTCAAAGCAGGCTTCAATCAGGACTGAAAATTGATCCCACTGTTTCTTCCCAACAGAGATGACCCTAGGCTGTTATGCTCAAGGCTTTGTTGAACTTAAACCAGAACCTGTCATAACCTTTCAGGGCTGTCTGCCTAATTATTAAGGGCTAGCACCAGTGTCAAACCAGACCTTTTTCAG
>NW_011486712.1:32915-33559 GCF_000754665.1 Bison bison bison | reverse complement strand
CACACCCCAAGACTGCCTTTATTCCAAAGTTCCCCACAAACACACGGTGTGACAAACAGCCCTCACCTGAAACTCCTACTCATCCCTCAAGCCCTGGCTCAAATGTCACTGCCTCTGGGAAGCCTTCCCTTCTTTCCCCAGGAAGTTTTTGATTCTTGCCTCTAGACTCCCACTGTACACGCCACTCGACAGCACTTAGCACCAATGTCCCATGACAAATGGTTTGCTCTGACTGAGTTTAAAAAATGTTTGGTGAATGAAGTCATGAATGGGTACAAGAAAGGAAGCAAGCAAGCAAGCAAACAGAGGGATTTAGCTGGAGGCTGGTCTAGAGTTGGCCAGCAAAAAGCCCTGTCCCCTGTTTCTACAGTCCCCAACTATATCTGAGGAGCTGGGTGGGCTTCTCAAACCTAACTTTAAGAATTAACCCCCAGATGTAGCTTTATATTCCAAATAGCTAAATTCTACAGGTGGTAAAGGGCTGATGAGGAAGATGGTTTTAAATAAGGTGAGATCACCTTTTGGAAATTAGCTGTAGCATGGCCTAGGCTGGAGCAGGAAGGCAACAATAATGGGTAGACAAGGTCAAAAGTTACAACACTTAAAAGGTCATCTTAACCACGTGGAATATTTGGTACTTGAAC
>NW_011486712.1:31027-32499 GCF_000754665.1 Bison bison bison | reverse complement strand
ACCACTCTGCCTTCCCCACATCATCTCTTAGTTATTATCTAAGGACACACCTCAT
This sequence comes from Bison bison bison, assembly GCF_000754665.1. NCBI lineage: Eukaryota > Metazoa > Chordata > Mammalia > Artiodactyla > Bovidae > Bison > Bison bison. Next base: position 32,444 of record NW_011486712.1, on the reverse strand, counting down.
ATGCAAAGGAAAATATCTTTCTTGCACAGATCCTAGAAGAATTTTGTCTTATTTTCCTTGAACTTGAGTTTTATATTCTAAAATTAAATTCCTTTTTAAGTCCATCTCTAACTCATTCTTCTGTGTAGAGAGCATTAAACCATCAAACACTAATGGCTTCAAAAAAAATAAAAAGGTCTATTCTAACCTGAACCTCAGACAAGTACACACTTCTCCAGTTAAGAGCAGAAGAAGGAAGATAGCCATCCCTTTTCCTTTCAAAATTACCCATACCCCCTCCATGCACACACCTCCAAGATTTCCCCAAGGAAATGCCAGATCTTGAATCCAATGAAAAGTCATATTGTTCTGTGTTCTAGGTGATTGATTTGACATATTTGGATTTCAGCAGTCAATATATTGACTAGCATGGGGGAGCCATACCTTCTCTAAAAATGGGAGAGACATTGCAACCAACACACACAGCTCTTTTGCCAAGAGTTAGGAAAAGTCAAATGTAGAATCTGAAGCCCATTTTGAGTGTTCTTCATATGGGGTATGATCAGAAATGGCACAGCTTGGTCAACCCAGTATTTGGTGAACAGAAAACTGAAAATGCACACAGATCCAGCAGGCATCACCAACTTTCAGTTTTCTACGAAAACTACGTTAAGCAGTCTGATCGTCCTTTGATATTTTATAAGTATCTCACTGCAAATCATCACTAGCCAGAAAGTGCTGATCGCCAGAATACCCACTAACCATTTCCAGTATAAAGCTGAATAATAAAACTGTCTTTCTTCCAGGCTTAGATCAAGGACCAAAAATATCTTACATGTATCCTTGAGCACAGAACATGGATGCAGCAAACAAAAACTGCAATTGCCTGAGCATCCCTGTATTCCACAGTCTGACAGTTCTTAATGAGTAGACAAATACTAGTTGGCACAAGGTCATCTCTTGGCTTCCTCACTTCCACCTGAACAGGGACGGCATGGCAGAACAGGCCACTCTCACCGCCCAGCCCCAGCCCACCTCAGGAAAATCAGAAACAACCAACAGTCTCCTTCCCAGGGTTCTTCCTCTGGCCCTCTCACAGCTACCCTGCCAGGGAGCAGGGACAGCTCACTGGAAGCTGGCCACAGCCACCTTCCCAGCCTCCTCACCTCTCCTCGTTGATGCCACACATGCGAATCCGGTCAGAACTGGTCCAGTTGTGCACGCCGCTGTAGAGCGGTGCTGTAGAGATCATGACAGCCACTCCCCACCAGCTAGGACCTGCTGTGGCCACTCCCCCTGGGGAAAAAGAACTCCCAAAAATCAAAACTTGTAACACAGACGGTGCTTTAACCACCTTTTAGGCGGAAACACTGAAACAAATAAAGGTAATTAGAGTGCCAAAACATTAAAGCCATCTCTCTCGCAAGCCTGACTGCTG
>NW_011486712.1:29506-30927 GCF_000754665.1 Bison bison bison | reverse complement strand
GGGAGCACCAGCTTTCCAGGAATCCATAGGTTTCAGGATGGAGATGAGGATGCTGTTAATCACCTAGAGTGATTTTTAAATGATCTGAAAGACAGATATGCATGAGTATTTGAGGAAATTCAATCTATTTCAGACAAGTGAGATGACAGTATATTTTTCTACACACATTTAGCCTAACCAACTACAATTAGAGGGTCATTCCCATATATGAATAGTGCATTGAAAGACTACTGGGGAATCTTTTTCTCGTCAACTCTCTAATCCATGAGTACTGAAGTATTTGAGTGACATTGCCAATTTAAGCTCTCCAGAGGAAGCACATGCTTGCTTTATAAGCCCTTCCAAACTATTCTAATTTCAAGTTAGGAGTCATATAGATATAATGCATATACCTAAGCTGGTTTAAAGCGCCCTTCAAATCAGATAACATACTCCTTGTGCTCTGACCACAAACAAGCAGACGGAAGACAATGCTCCATTAAGACTTGCACATGTCTGTCCTTGTCTCTCCTATCAGTCTGTCATCCCTATGACCTACCACCCCCTTCACCAGCCGGTGTTGGGCTCTCACTACTGACGACCAATGCAAAGCCAATTCACCTTCCAGAGAAATCGAGGCATCAAGAGAAAGATGTTTATCCAATGAGCTTGTCTTGAGATCCTCAAATTCGAGTTAACTTATTAGCTAAAAGCCTTATTCATCAAAGCTCAACTGAACAAAACCCTATGGTGATCAGAATTTTATGCTGTTCTCCACTGTGCAAAGAAGTAAATCATAGTAAAATACAGCTACCTTGGGGATTTGTTTCATTTATCCTTTATATGGGCTTCCCTAGTGGCTCAAATGGTAAAGAACCTGCCTGCAATGCAGGAGATCCAGTTTTGAACCCTGGGTCAGGAAGATAGCCCACAGAAAGGAATGGCTACCCACTCCAGTATTCTTGCCTGGACAATTCCATGGACAGAGGAGCCTGGTAGGCTACAGTCCATGGGATCGCAGAGTCAGACATGAGAGAGCAACTAACACAGAAATAACACATCCTTTATACAACTTTTGGAGATTGTCCATATGCAACACAATATCACTTATTTATTCAAAAAAATATTTTTCAAGCACCTACTATGTGCCGCCACTGTCCAAGGTACCAAGGATGCAACAATTAAGAAAAAGGACAAGAAATACCCGTGTTCATGGAGTTTATATTCTAGTGGGACGAGATAGCCAATAAACATGTTAAATGACTGTGTTACAGGATGTTAGAAGGTGATATAACAGGCTAAGGGGCAAGGCAATAGTGGGGGGCAAGGAGCAGAATGGGCTACAATTTATAAGTGGGTGATCAGAGTAGGCCTTGCTGAGGAGACATTTAAACATCCTGAAGGAAGCAAAGATGCGAGCCATGTGAACATCTGGGGAAGTG
>NW_011486712.1:24420-29406 GCF_000754665.1 Bison bison bison | reverse complement strand
CTACAGAGGAAACCACCTTGCACAGGTCCTTAAGGCAGGGGGTGCCTGCTAAGATCAGAAAAGAGCCCAGAAGCTGCAGAGCTGACGCAGAGGGAGCAGACAAGGGAAAGAGTCAGTGAGAGGAGAGCAGGGCCGCATCCTCTCCTTGGACTTCCCCCTCCTCCTACCCCTGTTGCATAGGATAGCATAGGACACTCCTGCTTCGCCTCTTCCTTTATACTTGCCCCTTACCTGGCTTTACAGACCCTGCACCTGTGGGCTTCTCTCCTGCCACCCCAGAAACCTGGCCCTCATCTTACTAAGTCTCTCCTCACCTCTGCCATGTTCTTCCATCCCTTCCCCTTCCCCTTCCCTCCCTCTCTTCCTACCCACCTCCTCTCTCTCCCTTCCCCCTCCTCTCTCAATCCCACTCTCCCATTTCTCTCTATTCCTCCTCATCATTCCCCTTTCCCCGCTATTCTCCCCACTGTCTCTCTCTCTTCCCCTCTCCTCCGCTTCTCTTCTCCTTCTCTCTCCTTCAGTGTTCTTCCCTTCCCCCGCATCTCCTGCCCCAGTCCTTTCCCTCCTTTATCTCCCCTTCTTTATTTCCCCTTTCTCCCTCCCCATTGCCTCTCCTCCCCTCTATTCTTAGACCTCCAGCCTCAGCCTTTAGTCTCCCTCTCTGTCCTCCTGTCTTCCCTGCCTCTCCAGCTCAAGTCTGGCTCTCACTGGCTCTCCCCAACTCCCCCCCCCCTGCCTCCTTGTGTGTATGTGTGTGTGTGTGCACGCGTGCGTGTGTGCACGCGCGTGCACATGCACCCCACCAATCCTTCTCTCTTAGCTCAAGACCTCCCAGTTTCCGTTCACCCCTTGGGCACTGATGACTCCCAAATCTGTATCTCTAGCCCTGACCTCTCTCCTTAGACCCAGACCAAAATTTCCAGCTGCCAGCCACTTGCTGTTACTTAGATGTCCACCAAGCCCCTCAAACTCAGTGTGTCTCAAACCGAACTCGTTATCTGTTACCAAAAACCTGCTCCCCACCCCCCATGCCCAGCATGTTTCCTATCTTAGTTAAGAGCACCACTATCCCCCAGCCTGGAAATTTCAGCGTTCAACTCCTCTCCCACACTACCCACATCCAATCAGGAGTCAAGCCTTAATAACACCATCTCTGTCCTCTCCTTCTAGCCCTCTCGCCCCTGCCCTGATGTGGTCCCTCATCATCCCTCACCCAGAATATTACAAATAGCCTCTTAACTGGTCCCTCTGCCTCTAATATCTTGATTCTACAATCAATTCATCTTCTAAAGCACCAGTTCTATCACATCGCCCCCTCTGTCTGCCAGAGCTCTCAACAGCTTTCCTCTGTCTTCAGAGTCAAGACTACATTTCTTAGCACAGCCTTCAGGGCCTTCCATGACCTGGCCTTTAGCCTCCTGTCTGGCCACATCCTGCGCCTTCACCACTCAATTCCTGACCCTTCCCTGAACAGACCATCCAGTTCCAGGCTGGTTCCTCACCCTGAAATGGCCTCTCCTGTGTCCCCTCTTCCCCTGTGTCCCCCATCAAAGCCTAGCTTGAATGTCACCATGTCATCTCCCCAGCCCCCGTCCTTGGTCAGTTAACTCCTCCCCGTCTGGTCCTCCCTAAACATTTCATTCCCATACCTACTACAGCACAGATTCTTAGTCCCTCTGCTGTGTGATTAACTGGGCATATGGCACAGATGTCTTTCCCCCACTCCCAAACAATCAGCTACTTAAGGTAAGAAATACCTTCTTTTCTGTCTCTGGTTCTTCTGCAATGTCTTATACATAGTAAATTCTTAGTAAATTCATGTTATGCAGAAGTGAATCTTGGGTGAGAATTGAGGTGGTGACCCTGAGAAATTATAAAAGGCAAAAGAACCCCCCCCCAAAAAAAGTACTCACCATGCTTACTATTTTTTAGAAACTGTACTTTAACAAAAGAGCTCTGCCTTACCGACAGCACACCCTTCCAAGCTGCCTGATTCTAGCCCGGTTCATTGCCTCTGAGCGCTTTTGCACCTCTGTAAATTGCAGGTAACTGATGGATATGCAAACTCTGTCTTGTCCCATGCAGTTTGGATTGACTTCTCTCCCCACTGTGGAAAAACCAGTTTTGCCTCCATTTGCAATTCAATTCCTTTACTCCATATAAATTTGTGCTTTGGGGACTTTTTCTTTGAACCGACTATAAACATCTGTCTGGTTCCCTTGTTAACTAATGAGTAAAATAAAATCTTTAACGTGTGCTCATTCTTAAATCTGTAAGAGACTCATGATTTTACCTTTCCGTGAAAATTATCTTTAACATTTCTAAAACAGTTACATGGATTCACACATAACTTCAGAGAGATTTCAGCAAGGGGTAAGATACCTCAGTTCACTAGGATCCCACTTCCTAAACAACCTGGTTAATCAAGTTTTGACTGTTTCTTACAGTATCTTGGAATATCCTACTTTAAGGAATAACAGCTCAGTCTGTTGGCTGATCATCTTTTTTCATCTTTTCTTTCTGTGAGGCATTAGAAGACTCAGGCAATGTAACGGGCCATTTTGTCATAGGACAAATTTTTAACACGAATTTTAACGCACGTTTTAGTGGCTACCTGAATATTGTAGGCAGCGGATATGTCAGTCACCATGGCTTTTTCACCCTTAGGTTAATTTTCCTTCTGTTTAGAGGGGATTAGTAGTTTGTAGGATTGGGGACAGAAATCAAAGGAGAGAATCCTAGCATTTGGAAACAGAACAAGGTATAGAATATCATTACCTAGATAAGGGAGTTTTTAGATGGCCCCAAGTCCCCAAATAACAACAAGAAAACCAAGTAAAAACCAAAATAATTAGCATAAAATATATATTTTATGACTACCTAGAGGGCAAACCTGATCCTAAAGACCTCCACTTGCACAAGATCCTGAAGATAGAGCACCAGCTTAAATTTCGGCCTCCCACTCCTCTATTATGATTTTGTCAGAGCAGCGCCCCTTCCTGTGTGAAGTCCTGTGCTGCTAATTAATAGTAGCCTTTGCAGGGGTGGAGAGGGAAGGAGAAGGGTGGAAAGCGCAGTCAAGAGAACATCAAACTAAATGGTCTACACAAGAAGTTAAGAGAGTAAGCAAAGGTAACTTCTAAAGAGGTACCCATGGCGTCAATGCCCACACAGGACAGGAGGAGTCAAGATGGACCACGCACACCAATATTTTTCAAGTCAGAATCACCAAGGTGCTGGCTCAAAAGACAGATTCATAGGTCCCAGCCCTGGAGATTCTGATCCAGGAGGCCGAGGGTTCTGTTCTAAGTCCAATCAAGTTAATAACCACTCAACGGTACACAACTTCCCAGGAGAGGTGAGCACAAAGGGAAAATCTTACAGACATGTCACCCTTGGCAGGCCCCACTGGTGTACACACTTGGGGCCCAGCTTTCTTTCACTCATAGTGCCTGCACTCATGTGTGTGTACAATTCTCCATCGTCTCTCACTCCCTCTCTGATGGCAACCATCACATCAAAGGTGAAAGGCGAAGTTCCTGAAAGGAACTTGGAAGAAACCTGGTAATCTCAAGTGACCCAGGAAGCACAGGCACAAGGATACGAAATACCTCAAAGGATTTTCCCAGATGTCACAACCATGTAATTGTTAAGAAATGAACAGCTGCAGGGCCGCAGAATCAAATGCAGCAGGACCACGGCAAGCCGTCCCCACTTTGGGGGGGGGGACTCAAAAGGCACATCCAACTTGTGGTGAGAACAAAGAACACATGTTCCACCAACCTGAAGTGCTAAGCGGTGCTGAAAAAATAAAGAAAAACGTCTAGATTTAGCAGGCACATGTACGTATCAGTAGAAGGACTGACCAAAATCCAAGGGACTGAATCCAACAAGCGGGCAGCAGAAAGCAGGTAGCCAGTCAGGATCACCACACTATGAAACAGGGGAAATCAAAGAGAAAATGGATAATGGGAGAGCAATGACCTTAACATGGTGAGAATAGCAGCTAAGCTTAGGGCGAGCAGGGAGTAGAAGAAAAACCGTAATGAAGCAGAACACTTTCCCCAAAAAAAATCCAAAAGGAAGAAAGAAAAACAAAACCCTCGAAGACAAGTGCAGGTATAAATGGCATAAAAGAGAAGCCCATAGAAAATAACAACCAAAAAGGAAAAAAATGAAATAGGGGAACCTGAAATATTTCACCATCGTGGGCCAAACTGAAACACTGTGGGGAAGCACTGAAGACAGACACATTAGAAAAGTTTAGAGAGAATGTCTTCTCAAAAGGGGAAGAACATCAAATTGTAGCCCAAATTAGGGCTGGGGGAGTTGGTAATAGGGGACAGTCAGCACTAAAATCTCCAAGAGCCTACAGATTGGGTAGACTTTTTTGGTTCGGTTTTGAAAGGAAGATGCCAAAACAAGGAGATTTCACAACTACAAGCCAAAGCATGGTCACCCTGCATAGGAGGAAGAGGAGAACATGACAGGAGGTAACAGAGCATCTGTCTGACATTGTTTTAAATGAAAGTAGACATTGTTAAAAACTTTTAGTTTCCACCCTTGAAAATGACCAGACAGGGTGTTTGTGAGGCTAGTGGACAAGTTCCCCAGAATCATGTGGCTCCTTCTGTGGTCAAAGACCCCTTACATGAAGAACAACTGCTGCTGGCAACGCATGTGACACATCCAGGGCCCTTACACATAGCATGAAACTTGCCCACTTACTCCTGCTTGGACTCTACCATCAAGACAGTAAATTAGAAACTCAAGATTAAGAAGGCCTCAGTTAAACTAAATCTGGTAGTACTCCCCCAGGACTCTTGGTTCACACTGCCTTGTGACCTGGAAGCAATTACAACCTTAAAAAAAATGAAAGCGCCGGAAAATATTCATCTTTAAGCCTGGCCCTGAATCTGTCCTCAAGAGGATAGGCGTGGTCAGCAGACAGTTAAAGAAGGAGGGTTGGGTCAGTGATGACTAATA
>NW_011486712.1:22224-24254 GCF_000754665.1 Bison bison bison | reverse complement strand
GGAACATGAAAAGGCCATGACTTCCACCCAGTCACTGGGGTGCCTTTAGAGAGATGTCAAAATATCTCAAAATCATTGCTTTCAATAGGAAAGTTAACACACACCCAACAAGGATAACTTCACCTGGCTTTAGATATGGAACCCCTACCATGGGTCTTACCCTCCTTGGCCCTCTGCCTTCTTTCATGTGTAGGACTAACATTCCTATTTCCCTCACTTAATATCTGAAACCTCACCCCCAATGAGGAAGTTCTTCCAACTTACATTCTTCTAATTTAATGATTCTCCATATAAGGATATTCCAATATTCTCCTCCAGCTTTTCCCTCAAAATCTATATCCCCTCATCTTTCCCTACCATTAACCAAATACACTCCTTGGAACTCAAAGGGTTCCATAAACACGCCCCAATCACTTTGCTTCCCTTCATGCAAAACAGGTTCCTCTACCACCATATACCACCACACACAAACATACACACAGATGAAATCAACCGAAAATAATCTGCTGGGCAACTGGAATGAGAAAGGGGTCCTTTGCCCTATTCATCCCCATCTTGTATTCTCGCATTTCCTAGTTACCCTGAGGTTTTTGGTTTTTTCTATCCAAAAAGTTCCACCAGTTCTACTCCAAGGCATCAGTCCTATAAGGGACATGGCATCCTGTTCTCAGATACATTCATTCCTGTGTTTACTGAGAAAGCTGAGGCGTTGCCTGCAGACAGCTCTAGCAGAGACACCTTCATAGACTCCTTTAGGTACCTCTATGTTTGAAAACTTCACCTTATAAACATTTATGAGACTTGGATACAAAGGAATGTTAACTATCTGCTAAATGCATAAGAGCTTACTCACTCAAATGAATGTCATTACTTCCAAAGTAATCACCTTGGGAAGCTAGACATTGATCCCAAAGGAGTGACCAGGGCTTGAGGTCTGGATCTTGATGTCCTTTGACATTCACAGCCAGTTGAATCCAGGGATGCGAAACTTGTGTGGCTGTGGAAATTTCTTTCTACTCTGCCATTTTGCATCAGCGACTTGAGAATTGCAGGATCTGATAGCCATTTTGACATCCGAGGAGGTTCCTGGAACCACTCACCTGCAGATACCAAGGGATGACTATACTCCACTACCCAAAGCCTCAACTGTGGGGGAACAAACTTGGAGGGCATTTTCAGCGCCTACTTCTCAACCATCTGAGACATCTTACTCTTGTCCAGTTACAATGTCATCTGCAAAAGTTGAGAATAACACAAAAGCACTTGAATGGACCAAAGGTAATCAATTCCAGCAGTGAAGTAGGCAAAAGTAAAATATTTTAATCAATCACGTACATTTTCATATCACCAGATCATTTTAGTTTTCCACCCACTGCCAAGACATTTTTTTCCCTATTATTCAAATAGTACTCACTTTTATTTCTTACTGTAAGGACATTATTTTACTCCATTTAAAGAAAATTCCTCACCTCATCATAGCTTTAAACTGGACCTAGGCTCTAGGAACAAGATTTTATACAACTTCTAGATGTCACAGATATCCAAAAAACCTAAATATCAGGAAATTAATCAATCCTTTTCCAAATGCAAACCACCTTAAATGTCACCCTAAGTAACTAGGGTCATCCTTTAAGCACCTCTCGTTTCTACTAGATCAAAAAAAATAAGAGCTGGCTTTCCTCAATTTGGTCTTCAGCAGGACCATGTGAATATTGCAGGTGTTTTTCACACTCCAAAGCTGAGTCAATGTAACCTGAGACTTGGATCCCTTTTGTGATGCTTTTGGGTCCTCCCTGCAATAAACTGTGACAGCGGCTCTCAGGCTCCTCATTTCAGTATACAGCATTCAAGATACGGAATTTTCACTTCAAGGATTCCTCCTCACCAAGCTTTAGCCTTTCTTAAAAAAAAAGTCTCCTGGACCTCTTACACAAATATTTGGAAAGGCCATGTCAGCCTACTTTTTTTTTCCCTATTCTCTCACACCAGACTATGGGCTTAACTCATTTTATAGACATTACTCATCCAAA
>NW_011486712.1:21653-22124 GCF_000754665.1 Bison bison bison | reverse complement strand
CCAAAGGTATACACATACATACATACATTTAGCTCACAGAATTTCAAACTCTCAATATTGGCTCAATCTGCTATCCATCTATAGAGTTTTCAAGGCTAGGAAGATTTTCTACCTCTTTCAATAGCTCCTCCCAATAGTGCCTAGCATGATACAAGGCATGCAACATGCACTTGATAATTAAATACTTGCTAAACTATGGGTAAAAATGGAAATCCCCACTACCCACTACCCCATACAGAAACCAAGAACAACCCCATGTAAAAAGCATTGGGCCTATGAATTCTTTTACTTCCTGTGCTTCTCTCATAAACTTTCTCTTCTTTCTTCTCCTTACTTCCATGATAAAGAAATCACAGAAATAAAATAAAATTGGACTGGAGCAAAATAATAAAGTCAACTTCCAATTATCTGAGGGTGGCTTAGCCACAGCTAATTTTTAAAGCCAGCCAACTTATAGACTGCCTTCTGCCA
>NW_011486712.1:19716-21553 GCF_000754665.1 Bison bison bison | reverse complement strand
TGTGTGCTCAGGGAACAACTCATTTTAATATTTGCCTAAGCAGAATATAAACAGGAACGTAAATCTGCTGGGGAGGGGGATAGGCAGAGAATAATAATGCATTTCCAAAGTCAAACAGAAATCATTAATTTGTTCACTGATCTACTGTTTTAAATTGGCCTGATATCACACTCTCCCTATATCGGCATAGTTGATTGTTGGCATCAAAATCCACTTTGGCTGCAGAGAGGGACTATAGTTTACAGCCCATCATTTTCCCTACCCAGAACTTTGGTTTGGGGATACCTGAGCTATTTGAGACGCTAATCTCTCCCATTCAATGCTGATGAACATCCTTGTCATAGAGCCATCCCAAACCCGGGCTCTATCCATTAGCTCTTGTAGAAATTCCAGATGTCAGAGACAGCTGGAAAGCCCAACGAGTCATAATTAAACACGGAAGCCCTTTTCAGAAAGCAATGGATTTTTAAAATGTCACCCTGGTAAACTACTTTTGGGTCATTTTTAAACCATGGCCCAAAATGTGCCCTGAAGTTTCGACTGGATATACACCCTTCAGTTCCTGCCCTGAAACACTGAGCCATGTTACAGCACAGCTGTTAAAGAAGCTGCCACTTCCACCTCAAAGGTGGATGCAACAATGCAGTAATGAGCCAAGCTATTTCTTCCTACCACATTGTAAATGCTAAATATGTACTAATACAACAGGAATATGGAGAAAGAACACAGAGCATCAAGATATAAGAGGAGCACTCAGGAGCTATTGACAGTTTTCTTTCTGCCACCACATTTACCATGGCATAATAAAAAAGATAATGTGATAGGACACAATTGAATAAGAAAAACTAGTTATACTATAATATGAGATTATACTACTAGATTATACCATAATACTAAATGCCATTATTGGACACTTGCTATGGACCAGGCACTAGAGACACATCATCTTGTGTAATCCTCACAGCCCTGTGAGACTGGGACCATCATCTCCATTTTATAGATGAGAAAACTGAGGCTCAAGAAAGTTCCACACAACTAGGAAAGAGAAGCATGAGGACTCTAACATAAGGCTGTATGTCTCCCAAGGCCTCCAGGTAATTCTGATGAAGGCTAACGTCTGAGAACCACCGAACCACACTAACCTCTGTGTCGTACCACCAAGTCCTGCTGAGTAAAGCTTCGTCACGGTAAGATACCTAATCACCTCTCAGGTCAGGTACAGGGTGCATCTGCTCATGCGGGGTTCAGGGTCGCATGTAGAGCACTTCTCTAGAGAACTTGGAAAAATGAAAACCTGCTTGTTCTCCTTGTCCCTGGACACCAGCATTATAACAAAACTTAACTGTACCCTTAAATGGCACTAACACTAAGATTTCTAGGCATACCTTAGCAATGAGGTAACCAATTTTTGTTTCTTAGCAGACAGTCAAAGAAGCCTGAAACACAAAGCTTTGCCTGCCCCTCAGTACTCTCGATTCTTCACGGATACTTAGCCTAAGGTCTTCTTAAAATCCAAATGAAGATGTATCCTGTGACACATACTCTCACGAATAAGCTGAAAATCACCCTATTTTACAAACAATAAATCATCTCTCTTCAAATTCATCACAATTCATTGACCAGGGAGAATATGACCTTGACATGGAGCCTGCAGCCACTTTTTAAACAATGATCCACTTTTTAACATTTTATGGGGAAAGGGTGGCTTCTGCTTTAAAAAAAAAAAAAAAAAAGAGGGAACCAGAACAGCATATTTGAATTATGGGGATAGAAACAAAGTTAAATTTTACTCTTGACCAGAATTCAACTTCAGTTCACCAAAGAAAGTTTTCATCAT
>NW_011486712.1:17100-19277 GCF_000754665.1 Bison bison bison | reverse complement strand
CAGGGACGGGGGAGCCTGGTGGGCTGCCGTCTCTGGGGTCGCACAGAGTCGGACATGACTGAAGCAACTTAGCAGCAGCAGCAGCAGCAGCAGCATCCTACTGGCCAAAAGGTAGATTACTTCTTATTACCTCCCTCTTTGGCCAGTCAGACGCTAAACCTTCCGGCAAGCAGAGACTCACATCCAACTGGAATGTCAGCATTAAGAAATTTCCTCTCTGGGACTTCCCTGGTGGTCCAGAGGCTAAGACTCTGCCCTGCCAGTGCAGAGGGCCCAGGTTCAATGCCTGGTAAGGTAACTAGATGTTGCAACTAAGAGTTCATATTCTGCAACTAAAAATCCCACATGCCACAGTTAAAACCCCAGCTAAAATCTGGCACAGCCAAATAAATAAATAAATATTTTAAAAAGAAATTTCTTTTCCTTTTGAAAACTGAAAGGTGTAGGGTCTTCCTTCCACCCTTAATGTAGTCATCAGTGGCTTCTCCCTTTCACTGTCTATTTTACCCTGACAATTTCCACTTTCCTCAGCACTCTTTCCATTCCACTCTAGTGTTCACTTTCCCACCAAACTCAACCATGAACTTCTCTCTCTATCCTGGAATGCTGGTTGATGCTGGAAAACAGCTCTCTATCGTCTGAGGCCGTTCTAGCCCATCTCAAACTTAGCTCAGCCTAGAAGCAATGAACCGCTCCAGCTGTCCAACCCCAGATTAACGCCTCTTCTCCCTGCTCCCACCCCACCCTCCCATTCTGGCCCAAGGCTCTCAGGCCACTGTGCTTTATCCTGTTTCATTCTGGAATTTCCATCATTCACCTCCCTATATCTAGTATTCCTCCCACTTGCAGACTGGAAAAACTGGTGTATTCCCTCTTTCTCCTTCTTTCAAGGCCATTCTACTAACAATGGTGAATTCCTACCCCCATTCTGTATACTTACCTTAGTTGAGATTTTATAATCAACGCTCAGACTTGTAAGCCCTGGATCCCAGCTAACCTCTGCTTCCTGGGCCCTCCCAGGGCAGTGGCCATCAAAGCAAGTTTTTATGTTTCTCACACCAACTCCAGATGACATTTGAATAAACTCTGGCTCATTATCCCACTCTCTTTCTCTATTCTGCATTTTTCAGTCTGTATAGTATCTCTAAACTTCCTATTTCCTTATGTGTAAATATATTTGTTTCTTCCCATATATCAGTTTTTCTCCCAAGCCCTACTTTTACCCAAGATCATCCTTCTCTCATGGGGTCACAAAGACTCAGACATGACTTAGCAACTGAATGACAACAATATCCTTCTCTCTTGCCCAAACCTTACTTATTCTAGCATGAAAGTTAAGAGTCTTAAAGGGTCTTCAAACTTTACTTTGGAAACATTATCCTGGAGATTTTAAGGTTCCACTTTTTCCTAGTTGGCCCTAAAATGGGACCAGTGATAACCACCTCTCTTCCCTCTTCACTGCCTATCCAACCCACTTCTGACTTCTCTTTTTGCCTTCCTTCTTTCTAATATTCAAATCCTTTCCTCCTATAATTCTGTTCCTCTAAAAGAATATGCTCTCTAAAACCCATAATCCAGACTCATCATGTTGAGAACCTTCCCTCCCCACCCCCATGTAGTGAACTATAGCACGAATAAGGCAAAGAGATGTCTGGAGGAACCCCTTTTGCTTCCCAAGAAAGTTTACACTCCTGAGAAAGAAAGGGATCCTCCTTCCCTCCCTATCCTCTCCTGGTAAATCAACACAGCCAGATCTACAAGTGCCCTTGGTACAGCCACCATTTCCTGTGGAACTGCCTTCCACTCTGCCCAATCCAGACTCCAACTGCGGGGCTTGACAGGGACTCAGCTTTCCTCTGCCCTAGCCCAACAATCTGCCATCTCCTCCTTGTGACCTAAAGAACGAGCCCTCCTTAACCCAGACATCAAAGTCCACCCCACTTCCTCCATCAGCGACTTCTCAGGGCCAGAACATAAAGAAACCTACCTACCTTTGCTGCAAACCTAGCGATAGGGTCAGCCCTCTTATTAATGACGCCAATGTGAGTAAGGCTCTGTGCCCCATGGCCTGTGCCTCTTGTCCCTTACATCCACCCCCAGGGCAGCTGCCTCACTTGCCGTGTCAAAAGATAAGTCTGCCTAGCAATGTCCACACAGCTTAGTCAAGATGGCCATGT
>NW_011486712.1:16070-17000 GCF_000754665.1 Bison bison bison | reverse complement strand
TACCCCCATTTAATCCCCAGTGGAATCCTCCAAATTTCTTTCCTACATAACTGTCCTCTTCAGTACTACATGGTGACATCACCATCCAATTTAAGTACCCCTAAACTCTGCTCCATTGTGCTACCTACCGTCTCTCCCAAAATAAAGCTTCCCCTCTCCCAACATTCAAGGACAGGACAGGTAAACAGAAAATTAAGTGGCCTTTAAAGTCCCTTCCAATGCTGTAATTTTATCATCAACCTAATCCACTCCCAACCCCAAACGCATCCTGCATTCATTTCCCCTGAAATACGTTTCAGCGGAGTGACTTTGAGAAATAGCCTTCTAAGCTGAAAGACCCACGGGCTAACCAGGGTAGCACAAACCTACCAATGCACCCAAGAAGTGTCACCAAACATTTTTGCAATTGTACTCCACCTCTGTGCCCAATCGCCTGGAGAGTATTCATTCGGCTGTCACAGAAGTTACCAGGCTCCCTTCCCACGCTAGCATAAAGAGCCCCTAAACTGGGCTAGACTCCTGGGCTAGCCTCGTCCTCACCAAGATACGCTTGTCCTTACTGTCTACTCCAGGAGACACCAAGAATGAGTAAGTATCACCGCATCAACAGCTTCATTCAAGCAACGTCTAAAATTTTCAAAACAATAAAACAAAAACAGTGCTTCCACCGCGGGTGGGGTGGGAGGGTGGAACAGAAGCCCCCACCCCCCACACCGGCCTCCGGGGTTTGCAGTCTGCTTGCCTTGTGCCTTCCCCTTGACCACGTCTTTCCCTACAACGATCTCCCCCACCTCCATAACTCGAAATCCCCAGCTGAGGTGCGGCCGGCTCCTCCCAGCCTTGCCCCGTACGTCCCTCTGGCCCAGCCTTCCTCTCGGCGGGACCCCGGCGAGCAGGGCCCCCTCCATCGTCCAGTTCACCTCCCGGTCC
>NW_011486712.1:14921-15543 GCF_000754665.1 Bison bison bison | reverse complement strand
CCGCGATCTGTTCGAATCCAGCTCAGCCGGGCCTGCTGTCCGTTCCTCACGCCCCTCAGGACCCGGGGTGGGGGAGCCCTGGGGTTCGTGGCCATACCTCTCCCTCCTTCCCCAAGGGCTGAGGGATTGCCCCTGATCCCGAAACCCGGCCCAGTAACCGGAGCCTCCCTCCTTGCAGCCCTCGGCTTTGCTCTCAGACCCCTCGCCTTCAGGCCTGGCGCGAAGCGGGTGGAGAGCTTGCACGCCGGGATCTCCCCCCTGGCTTGCCAGGGCTAGTATGAATTACCCCCATCTCATCCTCCTTCAATTTAAGCCCCTTCCACGCCGCGCCCGGCCCGGCGGCCCCCGCCCCTAGAGCGAGGGCAGCGGAGCCAGGGCGCTCCGAAGTCATCCCCCGCCTTTTTTCCAGGGACTCGGATAATTGCCCCTGCCCCCATCACAGCACTCCCACTCCCGAACCCAGGCCCCGCCGCCACCTAGGGGTACCCCTTACCCTACGGTTCCTGCACCCCGACACCAGGGAGAAAGCAGCCCTTCAGAGCACCCGTCGCACCTCCCCTCTGAGGTTGGAGGGTATTTTCTCCTGCTCTCTTCAGGACTTCATCACGGACAGCCCCCCCCC
>NW_011486712.1:14622-14821 GCF_000754665.1 Bison bison bison | reverse complement strand
ACAGCTTAGTCAAGATGGCCATGTCCCTCCTCAACTCCATCAGCCTTCAGATTGTCTTAACTTCCATAACCAAGCCTCCTGCTTCTCCTAGCTCCCCCAGTCTCTCCTACTAACTTTGCTGCTCCATCAATATTTAACAGGTTCCTCACTCTACATTTTGCTTCTATTTGGAGTCCCTGGATGATTTATAGGATTAGGT
>NW_011486712.1:14103-14522 GCF_000754665.1 Bison bison bison | reverse complement strand
AAAAAAAAAAAAAAAAACAAGCCCTTTCTCGCCCTGCCCTGCTGGCCAGCCTCCCTTCGGATCGTCGGATCCTCGGAGCAGGGGGTTGGGGCCAGGTAGTTAACAAGACCGATGCCTCCACCTCCCTTTCCGAGGAGTGGGGTAATTCCAATGGTTTCCCCCCCCAGGATCAACCCGACCCCCGTTTCCATGGAGACCCCCGCCCAGCCAGGAAGAAGACTCTCGGATCGTGGTGAACAAGTCTCACCTGGCTAAGGGAAGAAGGGGTGAGGAGGGGGTAGGGTAGGGCACGGATGGGGTACGAAGGTGGGAAGTGGAGGGGAGCTGTCCCAAAGGGAGGGGCGAGGGCAGATTGAGCTCCAGGGAGCGCTACGTCCGGGGACACGAAGAGGACGGCGCCCCCGGGGGACATGCAGAGC
>NW_011486712.1:13448-14003 GCF_000754665.1 Bison bison bison | reverse complement strand
AGGGGCAGGGGTGGGGAAAGGCTTTAGGTAGAAAGGAGCGGGTGGGGGATATGAGAAAGCTGGGGAGTCAAAAGGGGTGGAAGGGTTGGGGGAGAGAAAAAAAAGACGCACCTGTTCCCGACTCGGCTCCGCGGGGAGGCTCAGGCCGCCACCCGGACTCCCTCTAACCCCTTCAGAGCCACCACCCGCCTAATACTGCCCCGATCTGATGCCCCCTCCGCCCCTTAATGCCACCGACCTCCTTCTCCTCTCTCTCGGCGGCGGCGGCGGCGGTCGGACTCTAGGAACTGAGAGGAAGAAGGGAGGGCTCAGCAAAGCGGAGGAGAGACAGAGCCACACACTGGCAGCAGCCGCGGCGAGCGAAAGAGTGAGGGGGAGAGCGGTGTGTGTGTGTGTCTGTGTGTGCGAGCGAAGCCTGGTGGAGTGGGTGCCGGTCGCAGGGCTCGACGGGAAGTGGAGTCCGGTCGGGTTCGCGGGTGGCGCCGGCCCCCGCTCTGCGGGACTACAACTCCCAGAATGCTGCCTGCTCGGGGGGAGGAATAGGGAGGAGGAGGC
>NW_011486712.1:12761-13298 GCF_000754665.1 Bison bison bison | reverse complement strand
CGAGGGGCTGCAGAAGCCCCACGCCCCCCCACCGTACGCTCCACCAAGGGGGAGGTTGAGGAAGGGAAAAGATCAGTGCACCACGGTCAGGGGTTTCTCTCTTTCTTCCAACGCTCTCCACCTTATGCCCCGACCTGACTTTCTCAGGCCACCGGTGCTGGATCCAATGTGCAAATCCGGAGACCCCCGATCTCCCTTGCCCAGCAGCACGGAACAGACGCATTCAGTCCCTTCTCCCAGGGGCCTGAGGGAGGCTCCCCTTGCTGGCAGGGCGTGACTCCCCCCTTCTTCCCGCCCCCCCTCGTCGCCACCCCTCATCTCCCTCCCCGGAACCCCTCCCTTGAAGCCGGGGCTCGCGTCTCCCTCCCCGCCAAGAAAGGGAGTCCCTCGGGGGCGACTACCCAGCCCCCTCCCTTATACTGGGCCCTTACCCACCAGTATCCCCTTCTTTAGTGTTGCCCCCCCTCACCTAAGTAATAGTGGGGGCGACCTGAGTTGGACTGGTGGCTACTTTTCCTCCGAGACCAGCCGTCCTTG
>NW_011486712.1:12100-12545 GCF_000754665.1 Bison bison bison | reverse complement strand
CCTTGGCCACGCCGACCCTGTGTAAAGACAGAGAAGCACATTAATACTGCCGTTCCTCCCCTCGAGTTCGGATGCCCGTGGAAATGGCTCACAAGGAAAGAGGGGTTGGTAGTGGAAGTGAGCTGGGGGTGAATCCCAATCCTCAAACCTCATCCCACGCGTGGAAATCCAGAGATTCGTCCTCTTCCTTAAAAACCATCAAATCGCTTGGGGAGGGGGGGCGTTAGTTGGGGTAAATTAGCTAAACCCCAATGTCCATGCGACTCAAAGCGACGCTACATGTAGGAATAAAGATAGGAACTAGGCTGCCGCCGCGAGAGGAAAAGTATACCCACCCCCCGCCGTCGTCCACCCCCAAACACACACCCCTAGAAGAGTCAGATGGCCGAGTAAGGCGGGGGAGGCGGTGGGAGTGCTGGAGAGTAAAAAGGGTGTGGCGGGGGGG
>NW_011486712.1:6582-11004 GCF_000754665.1 Bison bison bison | reverse complement strand
TCTCTCTCTCGGTTTAGCCTCTGTGTAAGCGGGTGGTGGTTAGGGTCTTGCGTGCGCGGGTGGGGGCGCCCTCGCCGGACGCCCCGCCCTCCCCCGGTCCCCCACTTCCCTAACCCGGGCGACCTCGGTGCGTGGCTCCGACGCTTGGGCACCGAGGCCGCCGCGGGTGCAGCCCCAGCCCCGGCGCCGAAGTGGGACAGGTGCTGGGGAGGGAAAATGCCGGGGCTCGCTGCCTCGCTTCGCGTCTCCGGGGCGTCCCACCCTTCGTGGCAACCGCCCCGGCTGCAAACCTCCCTAGGCAGACCTCAAAGGGCAGCCCCCGGCCTGGGCGTGGAGACATTGGGGTGGGGGGCGGGAGTGAGAGGCCCGAGGGAGGAAGGAGGAGGGGGCGAAAGGTCTGTAAAGGGGGAAGCCTGCACGACTCGGGCCAAAAACCTGGCTCGAAGAGGATTCAGCTTCTGCCCGCTTTCTCTGGGCTCCTCAGACACCAAACTGAACCCCTTGACCCTTACCCTTTACCCTAACGACTCCTTTCCTAGCTAAAGGAATAAATCCTCCGACGTGTTTACATCCCAGGCTATCCCTGGGACTGAAGGGCTGAGAAGCCTGCGGTCCTCACTGGAACTCTGATGACTTTAGATTAACTCTGAGGAGGAGAGCAGCTTGCGATGGATCTCAAACTGCTGGCCTTCTTGCTTTCAGTCTTTGGGTGTTTCTTAGCAGTTCCAGCCCTGAGTCCCTGGTGGGGACTTCAAAGGCATGGCCTCAACCTAGAGGGTATTAGGGGAGGTGCCCAGCAGTTCCTGGAGGGTTCAGGGCATTATTGTCAATGGAATGTGAAATGAATAGCAGGAATTTGAAAAAAATCTTTATGTGCAGATATATTGATATTATTTATTACATATTTATCTATACTAAGGAAGCCAGAGGGTGATTTGGACTAAAGGAAGCCCAGCAGGATTAATGTCTTCCTCCTCCTTCTCCCGCCCCCCAACCCCTGCCTTTGTCCTAGGCCCAGAGGTTCCATCCCTAAGCTATGGGGTGTCTTCTCTCCTTTGGAAGGACTTTAGAGATGGCAGTTGAGACTTGCCTGGTATGTCTGCCTCACCTGGTTTGAAGGATGCCCGTGAGTACTGTGAAGGAGGGCAAGCCATGAAGGCTGCAGTGGTTTTGCTTTTGAGGCCTGGCCTTCTGCGACCCCTCTTGCTTGTCCTCACCAACCTCAAAATCTATTGCCAGCAGTGAGGACAGACTGCTTGCCATTTTACTTTGCTTGGGGACCCTCTTCACTAGCTGTTTTACTTGACCACTCCCATCCTGCCATGCACCCCATGCACATACATTAAAAAGTGCTTGGCCTTAGTTGCACCAAGGGAAAGTGAAGATTTGGAAATGATTTGTTTAAGCTAATCAATATATGAACTCAGAATGCATTCTTAAAGGGGGGAAATTGCCTCTATCAGGCCTGATAACGCAGACCCCACCAATTCTGCTTTGATTCACATTGGCCGTCTTCAGTGATTTTAATTAACCTGGTAATTACTGCATCTCCACGTGTCTTAAGGCCTTAGGGCTACTTTGCTCCTTGGTTTGAGGCTGAGATGGATTTTGGACATCTCCATTCCCTCTCGTTTGTGTCTCACCATTTGGCTGCATCATTTATCTGGCGAAATGAAGGTTGGGGCAAGATGGTTATTTCCTGGCTGAAGCTCTAGCTTTTCTGAGCCCTTTCCTGTTGGGGGCCACACTTCCTGCCCTACAGGAGATGATGGGAAACCAAGGAGCAGGGTAGGGAGAGCTGTGGGAAACCTTGTAAAGAATGTAGATTTAAATGATTGTTTTATTTGAGGCTAGAACCACGATATCATCATCATAATACCTTACCTTTGTACAACATCAGAGTGTTTACAAAGCCCTTTCGGTTGTGTTATTTCATTTGTTTCTCACTACAGCTCTTAATTTTGTAATTGAGGAAACTGAGGCCAGGAGCGGCTATGAGCGGCTAGCTGAAGGTCACATGGCTAGTGAGTTCCTGAACCAGGATTCAACCTCAGTAATCCTGTTTCCACATACGGAGCTCCTTTTAATATGGTATGGGGCCTCCATTTCATGTCAAAAATATTCCCTTTCAGGCAGATTTGTTTTTCTAGTTGTTTCTCCCATCAATAACAGCTGGACTCAGAGAGGCAGCTTGTTGTAATGGAAAGAGGATTGTTTGGAGAGTTCTAAGAATCCCATCCCAGTTCTGTCTTGTCGATAGCTAGCAGTGGGACCTCAGGCAAGCCCTAGCATTTAAGCAGTGCCAGCCTTGTGCCAGGTAATGTGTTTTGGGTCTTCCCCATGCTCTAAAATATAGAAATCAATGCACCTATCATACCTCCCTCACAGGCACACACCTGAGCATCAAATGAAATAATGGATGGGAAAGAATTTTGTACACTGTCAACTACTAGGCTCATACAAGAGTTTTTATTATTAGCGTTGGCACCACCAGCCCCCTTAGATGTGGCACAGAGATTTAGGGGTGACACTGGCCTGAGCCCTGTCTTTGTGAACTGACCAGACAAAACAGGGCATTGGGAGGTGGTGTCCCAGGGTAATTTAGGCCCAAAACCAAACCTCTGGCTAAATTCATAGGATAATTGCTTCAATTCTCTGCTTTGTTCTGCAATCACAGGCCTTGTCTCTCTGGTAAAACAGCCCAGTCCTATGACAACAACAACAATAAAATCCCAGTGGTTTAGATCTTTAGACTGTCAGAATGAAGCAGATTTGCAGCTTCTGGTCATCCCTTCAGTCCCTGCAGTTGAAAGTGAAGTCAGGTGAAGGTGAAGTCAGGTTTGGAATCCAGGGTCTCAAGCCTGTCAAAGGACTTATGCTAAGTCACCCTACTTGAAAGCAGACCAGAGGAGATCAGGGTTCAGAAAGAGACTTGCAAATATGGGGAAAGAATGGGGCTGGTACTAGACTGACTGTGAGTTACACACACTATGTGCTCTCCAGTGTTTCACTTTATCTCCTGGGTAGGGCCACAGAGGGCAATTCATTGCCAGTATTCGTATAAATTTCAAATGCACCTTATTGCCGCAGGTTGCTGCTGGAGATGCGTTCCAGCAGCTCACTGCAGCTGAGGAAGGCCTGGTCTCTGGCCTCTCAGAGCCCCGGGTCTAGATGGGGAGACAGTGTGTCTGGTTAAACTTAACTCTGTAAACAACTAACAACCTTTCTGGATTTTATAGCTGGAGGGGGGGAAATGAGGAAGGGGGCTAAAATCACCCCAGAGCCCTCTCCAGGTCAAGCCTCCTCCCTTCCTGAAGACTCCTAGGCACTTAACAAGGTTCTTAATCAAACAGTGTTAGAGGTGGAAGGAACTCTAAGAAATCAACTGACCTCCTGAAAAACTGGCTGTGACAGCAGGCTGCCAACAAAATCAAGTCCATGAGTCCTCACCTAACTTTCAGGGCCCTCCCCGATTTGATTCCAGCCTTCTTTCCTTCTGTGTCCCTCACAGGGCTTCTGTTCTCATCAAACTGGCCCTCTTGGCATTCCTTGGACAAGATGAGCGCTTCCTTCACTGTTCCCTCAGCTTTATCTATGCCCTTCTCAGCTTGTTGAAATGGCACTCAACCATTACTCAAGCCTGCTCTTTCCTGCCACCTCTTATCCCCCACTCCCTGACCCCACAGTACTGAATTGGTCCCTTTACTTAGCACTTCTATGCTCTGCCTATCTATCTTTCCAACCAGATTTTCCCTTCCTTGGATGAAGGAACCCAGTATTTCTCATCTGTGTATCACAGCCTGCATCCTCCCTTACCAATGTTGTCCACCCTTGCATGGAGTTGGCCCTCAACAAGTGTTTGTTAAGTGAATGAATGAATGGATGATCTAATCCAACCTCTTTATTTTATAGTGGACAAACTGAGGCCCACAGTTAGTTTTCTTTCTAGCCAGTTATTAAAGACTAAGTTTTAGCAGAATTCTCCAGTGGTCCACTGGTTAGAGTCACAAACTTCCACTACAGGGGGCATGGGTCCAATCCCTGGTCTAAGAACTAAGATCCCTCATGCCATTCAGCCAAAGAAAGGAAAAAAAAAAAGACTCAGTTTTAAATCTTGGTCCTTTTTAGTCTTTCTCTTCCCATTTAGTGGTTTCATACAGTCTCTGAAGTTAGACAGATGTGGTTTGAATCCTGGCTCTGCCACTTCCTAGCGATATTACTTTGGACACTCCACTTCTTTCTGAGCCTCAGTTTCCTCATGTATAAAATGGGACCTAATAAATATCTCCTGAAAATGTTTCGAGGGTCAAATGAATTCTTGTATGTTAAGTACCTCGTAAAGTGCCTTACCTCTAGTAGACATCCCGTAATAGTTTTCTGGTTTTTGTGTTTAACGTGAGGAGTTTTTAAAGAGTTCAGAAC
>NW_011486712.1:4820-5645 GCF_000754665.1 Bison bison bison | reverse complement strand
GGGGGCATGGGACCCTTCAAGTCTCACCCACACTCTATCATTTCCCACCCCCCCTCAACCTACCCCCCTGTACACCACACTTCTCAAATCATCCACCCCCAGGATACCCCAACCTTTTCAGTAGCCATCTTCTCTCTTAGAATTTGCAAATATCTGGAGGGCAAGGGCCGTGTGTTACTATGTCCTCTGCACAGCCCAGCATAGCACTTCCGACATTAACAAACTAGAGTAAGCACATGGTTTTGTTACTATAGATAACTTGGTAAAGATACCATGCTTATTTCGGGACTGTGTGTTTATATGTATTCTTGTGTGTCTGTTCTTGCTCATTAAACTTCAAGGGGCTCCAGAGGAAGAATTGTCCATTTTGGGAAGGCAGTCGCAAAATAAAAAAGACAAGTTGAGACCTGGGATTTAGATTTTTTTTTTTTTTAAAGCTAGGAAGCCAGTGTTTTCTCTTCAGTACATACTCAGTTTAAATGCTCATACGGGGACTTATCCAGTGGTCCTGGTGGTCCAGTGGCTAAGACTCCATGCTCCCAATGCAGCAGGCTCAGGTTCGATCCCTGGTCAGGGAACTAGATCCCATGTGCCACAACTATGAGTTCACACACTGCATCTAAAAGGCTGACATAAAGAACAGCCTTTTGGACATAGGAGGAGAAGGAAAGGGTAGGATGATTTGAGAGAATAGCATTGAAACATGTGCATAATACCATATTTAAAATAAATAGCCAGTGGGAGTTTACTGTATAACTAGAGGAACCCAGAGCGGGTGCGCCACGACAACCTGGAGTGGGGAGGGAGGTAGGAGGGGGTTCAGGA
>NW_011486712.1:3970-4592 GCF_000754665.1 Bison bison bison | reverse complement strand
ATTTATTTTAATTGGAGACTAATTACTTTAAAATATTGTATTGGTTTTGCCATACATCAACATGAATCCTCCACGGGTGTACACGTGTTCCCCTCAGTATAATTTCTTGAGGTAAATATTATCATTTTCTCCTTTTACAGATGAAAAAATTGAAGCACATAAAGGTTCAGTGACTTGCTCAAAGTTGCCCAGTTAGTAACTTTTTTTTTGACCACCCCCCATGCCATGTGATACCTTAGTTCCTTGACCAGGGATCAAACCCATGACCTCTGCATTGGAAGGCAGAATCTTAACCACTGGACCACTGGTGAAGTTCTAGTAAGTTTTTTAAATGGAGATCAAATTTACGTAACATAAACTAACAACTTTATTTTATTTTACTTTTTGGCCACACCGTATGGCATGCGGGATCTTAATTCCCCGAACGGGGATTGAACCCACTCCCTCTGCAGTGGATGCCCAGAGTCTTAACCACTGGACCACCTGGGAAGTCCCTAAAGTAACTAATGTGTGCAATGCAGTGCGGAGGGGGGAATAAATTAGTAATTAGGGATTAATATATACACACTACTACATGTAAAATAGGTAAACAGCAAGGACCTACTGTATAGCACAGGAAACT
>NW_011486712.1:3402-3821 GCF_000754665.1 Bison bison bison | reverse complement strand
AAAAGAATATGTATATATGTGTGTACATAACCAATATACTTGGTGTACACTTGAAACTATCAAAATACTGTAAATTACCTATAGTTCAGTAAAAAAAAGAATAAATGAATGTTCTATAAAAACATTCCATATTAAAAAATTAGAAATCTAGAAAATATTTGTCAATGTTGGCATTAACAATGAATTCAACACTGAAAAATAATAAAGTATGCAATTGCCTGGTATTTAGTACAGTCACAGTATTGTGCAACTACCTCCTGTGCCTAGTTCCAAAACATTTTCATCACCCCAAAATGAAACTCCATACCTGTTAAACAATTGCTCCCCTTTTGACCTCCCCCTAGACTCTGGCTACTTCCTATCTGCTTTCTGTTTCGACAGATATACCTATTCAGAATATTTCATCTAAGTGAAACCAT
>NW_011486712.1:1754-3302 GCF_000754665.1 Bison bison bison | reverse complement strand
ATCTGAATCCAGGCAATCTGGTTTCAGAGTCTGTGGTCTTAACCCTCTGTATTCAAAATATTTATCTCCTGGTGGTCCAATGGCTAAGACTGCATGCTCCCAATGCAGGGAGCCTGAGTTTGAGTCCTAGTCAGGGAACTAGATGCTACATGCCACATCTAAGAGTCCTCATGCTGCAACTAAGTATCCTGCATGCTGCAACTAAGACCCACCCAGTTCAGTCAAATAAATAAATCAAATCAAAAAATATTACAAAATTATTGACTTAAATGGGATATATTTTAAGTAATAATTTTTCATTGAATAATGTATCAGATACATATAAAATTGGGCCAGAACTTCAGCCCAAGCTAGTTACACCAAGGTCATTTAATTCTGGCCAAAGCTAAAAACACTCTCCTTTGTAGTTAACCTCTGCAACCACCTGCTGGTATGTTTCACTAGACCTTATGAAATACCAGCGTAATGCATTGATTCTCTCTCAGGCTATTATGGGTTCAGGGACCCCAGTTTGGGATTCACTGATTGCAAATCCCTGTAAGACACCCAGTCAATGGAGAGATTCTATTGAGTTGCTCATTAATGTCTACTGACAGTCTAGGAAGTGGGCTCATACATGTCAGAAAGGTTTTCCACACCAAGAAGCTAAATAAGAAAGGAGTTGAAAATTAACCTTTACTAAATTGGCAAATTCCGGGTTTCCCTAGTGGCTCAGTGGTAAAGAATTCACCTACCAATGCCAGAAACACAGGTTCAATCCTGGTCTGAGAAGATCCCACATGCCATGGAGTGGCTAAGCCCATGTACCGCAACTACTGAACCTGTGCTCTAGTAGAGCCTGGGAGCCGCCACTACTGAGCCCATGTGCTGCAACTACTGAAGCCTAGAGCCTGTGCTCCACACGAGAGAAGCCACTGCAACGAGAAGCCTGCACACCACGGCTAGAGAGTAACCCCCGCTCGCCACAACTAAAGAAAAGCCCTTGCAGCAATGAAGACCCAGCACAGCCAAAAATAAATAAATAAATAAATAAAATGTTTAAATTGGCAAATTCCAAAATCTGGAAAATCATTTTGCTTCAATGTTCTAGTTAACTAACTAGAGTTTCCCCACCAAGGGTGCACATGGCTATGTACTGGGGACCAATAAGACAGCCCTTTAACTGCCCCCACCGAATGCAAACTAGTACAGCCACTATGGAGAACAGTGTGGAGATTCCTTAAAAAACTGGAAATAGAACTGCCATACAACCCAGCAGTCCCACTTCTGGGCATACACACTGAGGAAACCAGAACTGCCATACAACCCAGCAGTCCCACTTCTGGGCATACACACTGAGGAAACCAGAATTGAAAGAGACACGTGTACCCCAGTGTTCATCACAGCACTGTTTACAATAGCCAGGACATGGAAGCAACCTAGATGTCCATCATCAGATGAATGGGTGAGAAAGCTGTGGTACATATACACAATGGAGTATTACTCAGCTATTAAAAAGAATACATTTGAACCAGTTCTAATGAGATGGATGAAACTGGAGCCTATTAT
>NW_011486712.1:0-743 GCF_000754665.1 Bison bison bison | reverse complement strand
CCAATACAGTATATTAATGCATACATATGGAATTTAGAAAGATGGTAATGATGACCCTATATGCAAGACAGCAAAAGAGACACAGATGTAAAGAACAAACGTTTGGGCTCTGTGGGAGAAGGCAAGGGTGGGTTGATTTGAGAGAATAGCATTGAAACATGTATATTATCATATGTGAAATAGATCGCCAGTCCAGGTTTGATGCATGAGACAGGATGCTCAGGGCTGATGCACTGGGATGACCCTGAGGGATGGGATGGGGAGGGAGGTGGGAGGGGAGTTCAGGATGGGGAACACATGTACACCCATGGCTGATTCATGACAATGTATGGCAAAACCACTATAATATTGTAAAGTAATTACCCTCCGATTAAAATAAATTAATTAATTTAAAAAAACTGCCCCCACCAAAAGGTGACAGCCTAAGCCGGACTTCCCAGAGAGACCTTCCAGACCCAGAGTGTCTGCCCTGACAAAACCTGAGGTGAGAATGCTGTTCCAACACAATGCTAATCGCCTGATTTTTCTCCTGACTCTTCAAGGCTGTGGAAAAAAAAAACAAAACAAAACAAAAAAGAATCAGGCTTGCATCTCCTCTGGAGGTTTATGATACCTGAGCCACGTGTCTGAGAGCCCATTTGATGTTCTGAGCACTGCCCTCTCCAGAGGAGCCCCTTGTTGCCCAATCAGAGACCCAACAACCAGGGCTGGATTCAAAGCCATTAGCCCTGGCTTCTCTCCAC
>NW_011486711.1:4608-5050 GCF_000754665.1 Bison bison bison | reverse complement strand
TAAACCCAGGAATGGAATTACTGGATCATATGAGAGTTCTGTTTGTAGCTTTTTGAGAAACTTCCATACTGTTCTCCAGAGTGGCTACGCCAATTTACATTCTCACCAACAGTGTACTAGGGTTCCCTTTTCTCTACATCCTCGCTAATATTTGTTATTTGTCGCCTTTGTGATGATGGCCATTCTGACAGGTGTGAGTGATACCTCATTGTGGTTTTGATTTGCATTTCTCTGATGATTAACGATGTTGAGCAGCTTTTTATGTGCCTGTTCATCTATATGTCTTTGAAAAAAAATGTTTATTCAGGTCTGCTGTCCATCTTTTAACTGGAATGGTTTTTTTAATGTTGGGTTATATGAGCTGTTTATATATTTTTAAATATTAACCTCTTATTGGTTATATCATTTGCAAATATTTTTCCCCATTCAGCAGGTTGTCTTT
>NW_011486711.1:0-567 GCF_000754665.1 Bison bison bison | reverse complement strand
AGTGGCTTCCATGATAAAGCAATAAATTGTTCCAACAGAGAGGCTCTGAATTTCTTTCTTTATTAGCTGGTGAGCCAAGAGCATAACAACACACAGGGTGAATAAAATAAGAGCTGCATGGGAAACTGTTAACCTGGCAAGGCCTCACGTAAGTGTAGTGAATTATTACTGCTGTCAGCTATTCAAAATGTAACTGTGTCTTCAGAGAATAACGTAGCCCTTTAACCCTTTTGGGTTAGGTTTTTTTACTTCTCTGCCCTGTTTTCAACCACCATTCTTTTAAAATAGTGACTTTCAAGCTTTTTTGAGCCCAACGCAAATACATTTTATATCACACACACACATAGAAATATAAAACTGAGCAGCTTAACAAATCCATATCTACTCTCACTACTTGTGAAAAAATGCTGATGATTTCTACTCTGTTCTAATTAAAGAATTGACTGATATTAAATAGATTTCAAATCCTACTAATGGGTCTCAAACCATAGTCTGAAAAACACAATTTTGAAAGCTATTCCTCAGGTATTCAAATAATAAATCAGAAAGGTCTTCACTTCCTTAAGT
>NW_011486710.1:4992-5448 GCF_000754665.1 Bison bison bison | reverse complement strand
TTTTTCGATGATACAATGGATGTTGACAATTTGATCTCTGGTTCTTCTGCCTTTTCTAAATTCAGCTTAAATTCTGAAAGTTCTCTGTATATATATTAGGTTGGTGGAAGTGTAATTGCCGTTTTGGACTGTGAATTTTAAATAAGTAAAACTAGACTCAAATCTTTATTAATCAAAATAGTAACCATTATAATCAACATATTTTTTGCCAACCAGAAATAAGTTTATTTACTCCTGTAGAATTCAATGAACTCTTGGAAAGCATGTTCTGCTTTCTGCTGGTTATGGAAGTGTTTTCCCTGCAAAAAGTTGTCAAGATGCTTGAAGAAATGGTAGTCTTTTGGTGAGAGGTTACATGAATATGGTGGATGAGGCAAAACTTCATAGCCCTATTCGTTCATCTTTTGAAGTGTTGGTTGTATGATATGTGGTCGGGCATTGTCATGGAGAGGAATT
>NW_011486710.1:0-770 GCF_000754665.1 Bison bison bison | reverse complement strand
TTCCCCATCCTGAACCCCCATCCCACGTCCCTCCCCATACCATCCCTCTGGGTCATCTGTTTGATTTTTGATGTTTCTGTGGAGGGACAAATGTTTAGAGCATCCTACTTCACCATTTCCACTGATGTCCAAATGTAATTTTTAATATGACTATCTGGTTGTTCTTTCACTGTTCTTTGAAATGACAGTTTGTTCCCAGTTGAGTTACTTTTTCATTTTTTTTTTGTTGCAAGTCAATTGACCATGTATGTGTGAATCTACTTCTGGACTTTCTACTCTGTTTTATTGATCTATTTGTCTATCCTTATGCCAGTTACTACACCATCTTAATTATTGTAGCTTTATTGTAATTCTTGAAATGAGACAAGGTTGTTTTTAACTGTTTTGACTTTATTGTTTCCATATACATTTTGGTAACAGCTTGTTAGTTTCTGAAAAATCTGCTGGGATTTTGATTGGGATTGCATGTCATCTATAGTTCAGTTGACATTAATGATACTGAGTTTTTAATACAAGTCTATATTTATTTTTTGGTCTTCCTTAATTTCTCTTAGCAATATCTTATACTTTTCAGTGTACCAGTTTTATAATTTCTAACAATATTTGTAGCTTTTTATAGATTCTCAAGAATCTTCTGTAGGCACAATTATGTTGTCTTTCCATTCTCTATGCCTGTGTATTGTTTTCTTTGCCTTGGTCTCTTGTCTAGGAATTCAGTACAATATACAGTAGAAGCAGTGAGAGCAAAGTGGTAAGATCAGTCATCCCTG
>NW_011486709.1:6206-6542 GCF_000754665.1 Bison bison bison | reverse complement strand
GGTTACCACTTCCTTCTCCAGGGGATCTTCCCAACCCAGAGATTGAACCTGCACCTCTTGCATCCCCTGCATTGGCAGGTGAATTCTTTACCACTAGTGCCACCTGAGAAACATTCCTCTCAATAGAGACAGCAAAATTAAGACAATAAATATAGACAGAGTAGCAATCATAACATGTTTATATGGCATTATGGAATGGTTCAATGGAGAGCAGGATATGTGGGCTGAAAATATTAATTTGGAGACCATCAGCATGGAAGCAGGTGCAATCTCCTAATAAGACACAGGATGACAGAAGGCAAGATCTCAGGGGAACACCAATATTTAGGGGCTGGG
>NW_011486709.1:5219-6106 GCF_000754665.1 Bison bison bison | reverse complement strand
AAAAGTATTCCAAGATGAGTATGGCTATGAGGCAAATGTCACAGAGAGGTCAAAAGTGCGCTTATCTTTTTGTCCTTCCATCCTTTTCCTAGGGTTCCCTAAAGTTGATGCCTCATCATTTTCAGGTCAGAAGAGAAACAGCCAAGGAGCCCCAGAGGTCTAGTGATGTGTTTCAGTATATTTCAAGAATTTCTATTTCCAGGCTCTGGACATTTGGTACTCCTCGAGCAGCATGAACAACACCACATGACATGCCTTGAGAAAGATTTTCATTTTGGTGGGAACTGGTCCTGCCATAGCCATATATCACCACGACCCTCAGCTTTGCTGCAAAGGGCACTCTTATGATGTCACATTTGTTGCACTTCTGTAACATGCTGGACAACACACAAGACACAGAGAGAAACACCACAACACAGAGACACAGAGAGAAACACCACATGGTTCAGAGAACAGAAAAACTGTAGCTACCATTTAGACATTTTTTTTTTTGCACAAGGTTTATGCTCAATTCAAAGAGGTTGTACTTGCTAACCACCACCTCAAAGACGCTGTGAAGCAAAGATGCAAATATTCAGCCTGGACTGGAACCTTCTCAGCCCAGCACTGCTGCTAATGAGCTTTATCCCTTGATTGCTCTGAATCTTTTTCTTCACAGAAGAAAGGTGACTACCTCACCAAGAGGTTGTGAGGATCAAATGATCCACATGTGAGAAATGAGTAAAGCAATTTAAGGTATGTTGCCCACAGAAGATGTTTACAATTACTGCCACAGATTTCATGGGCCATAAAATTACCACCATTCATTAAGATTTATGTCCTAGGCACTCTGCTAAAAGTTACTCATGAACCAGTTCACATAACTTGCATAACCCCTTGAGGTATCA
>NW_011486709.1:586-1924 GCF_000754665.1 Bison bison bison | reverse complement strand
GGATGAGAGGTACCTGCTTGGAAGCATGACTGCCCTTTCCACGTGTCTAATCAGCAGGCAATTCCAGATCATAAACATAAAAGCAGACACCTGCATTTGCATAGGAAACCACTAACAGTGCTTAAAGAAATGCACGCCTCACCTTCATCTCCCCTTGGGAGGGAAATGAAGTGGCAAGTTAAGCCATAAACTTGGAAAAGACAAACAAACCATCTAAATTCTAACCTCTCTGGAAAGGACTGGCTAAGGTTCTGCCCATTAGAGATGATTTCTGCAAAAGGAATCTATGGCAAAAGGATGTAAAACTTGATCTAGGATTTGAGTTGCTTCTTTTTAATCCTAGACATAAATCTCCTTACTTTCTGCTAGAAAGATCCAGTCCCATTGGCACCTGCCTAAGAGCAACTCTCTTCCTTTTAGCTGAGGCTGAGAAGAGAACAATGGCAAATGGGGGGGGGTGACAGTTGTGATCATGAACACAACTGAGTGTGCCACAATGTGTATGTATGTGTGCATGTGAAGTAAGAAAGTGTGTCAATGTGGTAAAAATCAGTCTATGTGTATACATAAGAGTTTGGGAAAGTTTTACATGGGTGTGTACATTAGAGTGTGGGTCACTATTTAGCACTATTGTGAATCTGTCAAAATGAGTGTTGCCATGTGTAAGTGTGATTACATGCAAATGTGACTGAGTTACAGTGATTGTGTCAGCACTGAGTACATGAGTGGAAGAGAAAGCAATCCAGAGTGTACAAAAACAAGAGTTTAAATAGGTGAGATTGTGTTTATGGTGTGAGCATGTATAAATGTGAACATATGAGCATGTATACACATGTGTGTGTCCTGGTGAGTTATGAGATGTGTAAACGTGTAACTGTAAGGAGGAAAAGTGATGACAGTGCAAATGTGTCACAGTATATGAAATTGAGTGTGTGTATGGACTGCATGAGAAACAGGCAGAGGAATGTCAACCTGTATCCGTACACAAAGTGTGTGTGATTGTGTAGGAATTTGGGAGTTAAGGGTGACTATATCATCTGTGTGGATGTGAGTCTGTAGGTATGACTGGGAGTGTAAGAACGTAAGAAGGAACATCAATGGGTGAGTGTATGAGAACGTGAGCATGGGTGTGTGTCAGTATGGAAAGGTGAATATGACTATGGGGACTTCCCTGGCGGCCCAGTGGTTAGGACTCTATGCTTTCACTGCAGGGGGCACTGGTTTGGTCCCTGCTCGGAGACTTAAGATGTCATGTGGTGGGCCAAAAATTAAAAAAACAAAGTTAAAATACAGTGCATCAAATATATTAAATTAAAAATAAAATAAATAAATGTATGT
>NW_011486709.1:0-486 GCF_000754665.1 Bison bison bison | reverse complement strand
ATTGTGGCTGTCATTGAACACCCAGGAGAGACCCAGGGGCTTGCCTCTTGTTTTAGCCAGTTCTAGTTACCTTCTGTTGCTCCAGCTCTATAGAGGATCCCCTGCCAGGGCATCTCTGGAAAGCTGAATGCATCGGTATCGACAAGGCTGTAATTTCACACCTTCAATTTCATGGCCAAAAGTCTGGAGCTTCCCTCTCCATGAGAAGGCATCACAGAAACACCTGCCACTGAGTTGCAGTTCTCCTTTGTCCTGGAGGCCCAGGACAGGCTCAGTGTGAAAGAGAACTGCTCTGCATATTCCTTGTTTCTTATTTGAGTTTGTTTGTTTTTCCCATGGGGTATTTTTTTTCTCTTTTGCTTGTCTGGTTTTGCCTTGGGCAATATGAGGGACATCTCTGCAACTGACAAACAGACAGAAGACCAGACAGAGAGAGGGACAGTAAGATACAAACAGATAGCTAGACTGTAGCATATAGCAACAGAA
>NW_011486708.1:5099-5493 GCF_000754665.1 Bison bison bison | reverse complement strand
GCCTTTCCTCCTTCATTTATTGAATGCCTCATCTTTTTAGACTCAATATAAACATCTCCTCCTGTGTAAGGCACTTCCTTGGGGCAGTCTGACGTTTTCTCTTCTGTGTTCCCATAGTAACTTGTGCAGAGTTTATCTTACAATTTATCACATTTAATTACAAAAATCTGTTTAGTGTCTATGATCTTATGGTATATTATGAACTAAATCAAGGGCAAGAGTGTTGTGGTAGGATGAATAATGCCCACTCCCAACAAAGATGTCCCAGAACCTTTGAATATGTTACCTTACATGGACTTTGTAGATACATTTAAGGTTACGAGCCTTAAGATGGGGAGATTGTCCTGAATTCTCCAAGTGGGACCAAGCATCCTTACAAGGAGACAGGAGGGCC
>NW_011486708.1:4043-4999 GCF_000754665.1 Bison bison bison | reverse complement strand
GTTTGTAATAATTTGTTGCAGCAGCCATCAAAAGTGAATAAGGGCACTGTTCTCCTCTCACTTTGAATCCCAAGCACAGTGCCTGGCACATAGTGGGTGTTCAATTCATCTGCTGAATGAATGAGCAAAGACAGTAATTGCTATGTTGCTTGAGGATTCCACTAAGATATGTGGTCAACTTTGTAGATTTTTTTAAATGTTCGTTTCAGGTGTACAACAAAGTGAATCAGTTATACATATACATCTATCCACTCTTTTTTTGATCCTTTCCCCATATAGGTCATTACAGAGTATTGAGAAGAGTCCCCTGTGCTATATAGTAGGTTCTCATTAGTTATCTATTTTATATACAGTAGTGTGTATATGTCAATCCCAATCTCCTAATCAATATGTTGTTTTGGTTGTAGAGTGACTAAGCCATGTCCAACTCCTTGTGATTCTATGGACTGTAGCCTGTCAGACTCCTCTCTCCATGGGATTCTCCAGGCAAGAATACTGGAGTAGGTTGCCATTTCCTCCTCCAGGGGATCTTCCCAACCCAGGGATCAAATCCACGTCTCTTGCATTGAGAGGTGGATTCTTCACCACTAGTGTATCCTAGGAAGCCCCAATCAACATGGTAGATTTTAATACCATTGTTGTGAGGAGCATTATTTTACCCCTAGTAAGCTGTCTTTTAGTTCAGTGGCTTTTCAATTAGAATTTCAGAGGACACTGAAAAACATTTCTGTGGAACACACATGGTTGAGTGTTACTGTCTTATCTATCTTCCCACACCCTAGTTCTAGTACTCAGACAGGAAGCATACAAAAAACAACCAAACTGCTTAGATTTTGTCTTTATTGCTACAAGTTAAAGAAAAAAAGTATGTACCAGCAAGATTATAAAACACTCCCATCTATCCCTTTATGATAATCTAGTGTGAAGAAAAGAATACTAAGCAGTACAGGAAACAT
>NW_011486708.1:0-650 GCF_000754665.1 Bison bison bison | reverse complement strand
ATGGGCAGTCCCCCTTCTTCTCCCACCCTCAATCTTTCCCAGCATCAGGGTCTCTTCCAATTAGTCAGCTCTTTGCATGAGGTGGCCAAAGTATTAGAGCTTAAGGATCATTTCCTCAGATGAAGACTCAGGGTTGATTTCTTTTAGGATTGTCTGGTTTGATATCCTTATTATCCAAGGGACTTTAAAGAGTATTCTCCAACACCACAATTCAAAAGCATCAGTTCTTTTGCACTCAACCTTTTTATGGTCCAGAAGTCTATATCCATAGATGACTACTGGAAAAGCCATAGCTTTGTCTATAAAGATCTTTATTGACAAAGTGATGTCTCTGCTTTTTAATATACTGTCTAGGTTTGTCATAGCTTTTATTCCAAGCAGGAGCCATCTTTTAATTTCATGGCTGCAGTCACTGTCCACAATTACTTTGAAGCCCAAGAAAATAAAATCTTTCACTGTTTCTATTGTTTCACCATCTATTTGCCATGAAGTGATGGGACCAGATGCCACGATCTTAGTTTTTTGAATGTTGAGTTATAAGTCAGCTTTTTCATTCCTCTCTTTCACATTCATCAAGAGGCTCTTTAGTTCCTCTTTGCTTTCTGCCATAAGGGTGGTGTCATCTGCATATCTGAGATTATTGATATTTC
>NW_011486707.1:4981-5311 GCF_000754665.1 Bison bison bison | reverse complement strand
CCATCTAGTCAAAGCTATGATTTTTCCAGTAGTCAAGTATGGATATGAGAGTTGGACCATAAAGAAAGCTAAGCACCAAAGAATTGATTCTTTTGAACTGTGGTGTTGAAGAAGACTCTTGAGAGTCCCTTGGCCTACAAGGAATCAAACCTGTCAATCCTAAAGGAAATCAGTCCTGAATATTCATTGGAAGGACTGATGCTGAAACTGAAGCTGCAATACTTTGGCCGCCTGATTTGAAGAACTGACTCCTTGGAAAAGACCCTGATGCTGGGAAAGATTGAAGGCAAGAGGAGAAGGGGACGACAGAGGATGAGATAGTTGGATGGC
>NW_011486707.1:0-594 GCF_000754665.1 Bison bison bison | reverse complement strand
AATTCCCCTGCCAATGCAAGAGATGCAGGAAACGGGGGTTTGATCCCTGAATCGGGAAGATCCCCTGGAGGAGGAAATGGCAACCCATTCCTGTTTTTTTTTTTGCCTGGAGGATGCCATGGACAGAGGAGCCTGGCAGACAAGACTCAAGCGACTTGGCACACACTTGGCATGTATGCATAAGCACTTATAAGGTGCCATTTCACTTCATCCTCACTAGGACCCATGAAGAAAACCCTTTCACCCCTGCAGGACTCTGAGACCAGATCCTCCTCTCAGAGACCCTCTCCTTTTCTTTCCATCCCCACAGGAACTGCCCTGGACTCCTGGTCTGGGTCTGGATTTTATCTGGATCCTGAACAGAGTTTTCAGTTCGGCCCTCACAGGGACTTTATGACAGACCTTGTGTGTGGGCAGGAGACAGGTATCCTGCAGAATGCAGGGAGCAGGCAGGGTCTTGAGGGGATCTTCTGAGGTAGCGTGGGTGCTGGGTGAGAGGAAACAAATGGGGTGAAGCCCTGTGAGTAGAGCTGGTGGAGGGGCTAAAGAGGCCCCTGAGTGGGGAGGGGAGGCCTGGTGGAAGGGGAGGAGAGG
>NW_011486706.1:14176-14708 GCF_000754665.1 Bison bison bison | reverse complement strand
CCAGTCACATCCACAGCTGGCTGTTGTTTTTGCTTTGGCTCCATCTCTTCATTCTTTCTGGAGTTCTTTTCCCACTGATCTCCTGTAACACATTGGGCACCTACCAACCTGGGGAGTTCATCTTTCAGCATCCTATCTTTTTGCCTTTTCATACTGTTCATGGGGTTCTCAGGCAAGAATACTGAAGTGGTTTGCCATTCCTTTATTCCCTGGAAGAGGAAATGGCACAAACTTACCCAGTATTATTGCCTGGAAAACTCTACAGACAGAGGAGCCTGGTGGACTGCAACTCAATGGGTCACAAAGAGCTGGACATGACTTAGCGACTGACCACAAACACAAATGGGTAGATGCTAGAATTTTGAGGTTCATGATAGAATAAGCCTAGATTGCCTCAAAGAGAATTTTGCTTGAAATATTAATATTAAAGGTGCTTTTCAAGAGGTTCTTCCCTGGTGGCTCAGATGGTAAACAATCTGCCTGCAATATAAGATACCCAAGTTCAATTCCTGGATCAAGAATATCCCCTGCA
>NW_011486706.1:9424-10279 GCF_000754665.1 Bison bison bison | reverse complement strand
GTGAGGTCGCTGCCCAGAGATCAGATGGTGAGGTCACAGATCAGGCCTGAGAGTGTGAGGTCACTCCACAGAGAACAGAGCGTGAGGTCACTGCCCAGGCATGAAAGGGTGGTGTTAATGCCCAGACATCAGAGATACATGAGAAGGTGAGGTCACTGCTAGAGATCAGAGGATGAGCTGTCTGCCCAGAGATCAAAGGGTGGGGTCACTGTCTAGTCCTGAGACTATGGGATCACTGCTAAAACATCAGAGGGTGAGGACACAGTGCAGGCCTGAGAGGGTGGGGTCACTGTCTAGAGATCAGAGGGTGGGATCTCTACTCAGAGATCAGAGGGTCGTCATTGTCCAAAGATTAGAGAGTGGGATCACTGACCAAAGATCAGAGGGTAGGGTCACTGCCCAGAGATCAGAAGGTGGGGTCACTGTCCAGTGATCAGAGGGTATGGTCACTCTCCAGTTCTGAGAGGGTGTGGTCACTAATGAGAGATCAGAGATGGGGTCACTGCCCTGGCCTGAGTAGGTTAGGTCATTGTCCAGGCCTGAGATGGTGGAGTCGCTACCCGGAGATCAGACGGTGATGTCAGTATCCAGAGATCAGAGGGTGGGATCTCTGCCCAGAGATCAGAGTGGGGGTCAGTGCACAGAGATCAGAGGGTGAGGTCATTTCCCAGAGATCGGTGGGTGGGGTCACTGTGAAGAGACGAGAGGGTAAGGTCAGTGCCTTGATATTAGAGGGTGTGGTCACTCTGCAGGCATACAGTGTGTGTGTGGGGGGGGGAGTTGCTAACCAAAGTCAGAGGGTGAGGTCACTGCACGGACCTGAGAGGGTGGGGTTACTGTCCAGAGATCAGAAGG
>NW_011486706.1:8774-9324 GCF_000754665.1 Bison bison bison | reverse complement strand
GGGTCACTGTCCAGTGATCAGAGGGTGGGATCTCTGGTCAGAGATCAGAAGGTGGGTCAGTGTTCAGGTCTGAGAGGACAAGGTCACTTTCCAGAGATCAGAGGGTGGGATCTCTGCACACAGATCAGAAGCTGAGGTCACTGCACAGGCCTGAGGGCGTGAGGTCACTTCCAGGACTGAGAGACTGAGGTCAGTGCCCAGAGATCACAGGATGAAGTCATATCCAGCCTTGAGAGGGTGAGGTAACTGCCCAGAGATCAGAGTATGAGGTCACTGTCCAGAGACCAGAGGGTGATGTCACTATCCTTAGATCAGAGGGTGCAGTCAATGCTCAGAGATCAGAGGCTGAGGTCATTGCCCACAGTTCAAAGGGTGGGGTCACTGCCCAGAGATCAGAGAGTGATGTCAGTACCCAGAGATCAGAGCATGGGTTCACTGCTGAGAGATCAGAGGTGGGACCTGCCGAGAGAAGAGAGGGTACAGTCACTGTCCAGAAATCAGAAGGTGATGTCACTGTTCACAGATCAGAGGGTAGGATCAGTGCCCAGAG
>NW_011486706.1:4057-5427 GCF_000754665.1 Bison bison bison | reverse complement strand
GTCCAGGCCTGAGATGGCGGGGTGAATGCCCAGAGATCAGAGGCTGGGGTCACTGCCCAGAGATCAGAAAGTGGGGTCACTGCCCAGAGTTCAGATGGTAGGGTCACTGCCAGAGAAAATAGGGTGGTATCTATGCACACAGATCAGATGGTGAGGTCACTACACAGGACTAAGGAGGTGGGGTCACTTCCAGGACGGAGAGACTGAGTTCAGTGCCCAGAGATCACAGGATGAAGTCATGTCCAGCCTTGAGAGGGTGAGGTAATTGCCCAGAGATCAGACGGTTGGGTCAATATCAAGAGATCAGAGGATGAGGTCACTATCCAGAGATCAGACGGTGGTATCACTAGCCTTAGATCATATGGTAGGGTCATTGCTCAGAGATCAGAGACTGCGGTCATTGCCCAGAGATCAGAGGGTGGGTCCATGCTCAGAGACCACCTTGTAAGATCAGTGCCTTGATATAAGAGGGTTAGGTCACTTCCAAAGATCAGAGGATGTGGTCACTCTCCAAGCCAGAGAGGAGGGGTCACTAATCAGAGAAAAAGGGTGAGGTCACTGCTGGGGTCACTGACCAGGGATGGGAAGGTGGGGTCACTGTCCAGGCCCCAGGGATGGGAAGGTGGGGTCACTGTCCAGGCCTGAGAGGGTGGGGTCACTGCACAGAGATCAGAGGGTGATGTCACTGCCCAGAGACTAGAGGGTGGAATACTGAAAGGTTGTTGTTGAACCATGCAAAGACACCAGGATTCTTGGCCCCTGGAGGAGAAGAATTCAATCCGGGGCCAGAGACCAGGCTTGATCGCTCAGAGTTTTTGTGTAATACAGTTTATAAAAGTATAAAGGAGATAGAGAAATCCTCTGACAAAGGCATCAGAAGGGGGCAGGAAGAGTACTCCATCTAGTCTTCAGCTGGATGTTATATAGTCACTTCAGTTCAGTTGCTCAGTCGTGTCTGACTCTTTGCGACCCCATGAATTGCAGCACGCCAGGCCTCCCGGTCCATCACCAACTCCCGGAGTTCACTCAGACTCACGTCCATCGAGTCAGTGATGCCATCCAGCCATCTCATCCTCTGTCGTCCCCTTCTCCTCCTGCCCCCAATCCCTCCCAGCACCTGAGTCTTTTCCAATGAGTCAACTCTTCGCATGAGGTGGCCAAAGTACTGGAGTTTCAGCTTTAGCATCATTCCTTCCAAAGAACACCCAAGGCTGATCTAATTCAGAATGGACTGGTTGGATCTCCTTGCAGTCAAAGGGACTCTCAAGAGTCTTCTCCAACACCACAGTTCAAAGGCATCAATTCTTTGGCGCTCAGCCTTCTTCACAGTCCAACTTTCACATCCATACATGACCACAGGAAAAACCATA
>NW_011486706.1:0-638 GCF_000754665.1 Bison bison bison | reverse complement strand
AGTCTGGGTCTATAAGGAGGGGTCAATGCCCAGAGATCAGTCTCTGCCCAAAGATCAGAGGATGGGGTCACTATCCAGGCTTAGAGGGTAGGATAACTATCCAGAGAACAGAGGATAGGATCTGTGCCCAGAGATCAGAGGGTGGGGTCATTGCCAGACCTGAGAGACTGAGGTCACTGACCAGAGATCAGGAGTCAAATCACGTCCAGCTGTGAGAGAGTGGGGTTGCTGCCAAGAGATCAGAGGGTGGGATTTTTCCCCAGAGATCAGAGGGAGGGTCAATGTCCAGAGATCAGAGTATGAGGTCACTGTCCAGGTCTGAGAAGGTGGGATCACTGTGCAGAGATCAGAGGGTAGGGTTACTGCCCAGAGACCACAGGGTAAGGTCAGTGCCTTGATATGAGAGGATGAGGTCACTTCCCAAAGATCAGAGGGTGTGGTCACGCTACAAGCCAGAGGAGAGAGGTCACTAATCAGAGACAAAGTGTAAGGTCACTTCTGGGGTCACTTTACAGGCCTGGGATGGTGGGGTCGATGTCCAGGTCTGAGAGGTGGGGTCATTGCACAGACATCAGAGGGTGATGTCACTATCTAGGTATCAGAGGGTTGGGTCACTGTCTTGTCCCGAGAGTGTGGGA
>NW_011486705.1:9253-9692 GCF_000754665.1 Bison bison bison | reverse complement strand
GGAGGGGGTAATTGAATAAAATTCTAAACAACAAAGAATTAGGGATTAAGTGACATAACATGTAGGAGTTTTCTTTACAGGTTAGAAACAGAAGCAACTTATACCTTTTCCTGGTAAATCTTCCCAGCCTCAAAATATTCCAGAATTTTTTTCCATAAACTCTCAAATTTCATGGATGTTCCTGGACAGCACTTGCATCACAAATGTGCTGAGGACCAATCAGAATGAAATGTAAAGGGTCTGCAAAATGAAAGTGTTCTGTGCTCTAAGGGAATCTGAACCTAGGGTCCAAGTGTGTGGTGAGTCCTATCTGAAATCTGTCTCTTAGGCACAGGCGCACGTGCACAGAAGCACACATTCATCCTAAACCCCACCCCCCCACTGCTGCAGATTCTCAGCAGACCTGCTTTCAACTGCCACATGTTGTTAAGACCCAGTC
>NW_011486705.1:4543-5007 GCF_000754665.1 Bison bison bison | reverse complement strand
TGTTGTTCCATGTCCAATCTAACTGTTGCTTCCTGACCTGCATATAGGTTTCTCAAGAGGCAGGTCAGGTGGTCTGGTATGCCCATCTCTATCAGAATTTCCCACAGTCTCTTGTGATCCACACAGTCAAAGGCCTTGGCATAGTCAATAAGGCAGAAATAGATGTTTTTCTGGAGCTCTCTTGCTTTTTTGATGATCCAGCAGATGTTGGCAATTTGATCTCTGGTTCCTATACCTTTTGTAAAACCAACTTGAACATCTGGAAGTTCACAGTTCACGTATTGCTGAAGCCTGGCTTGGAGAATTTTAAGAATTACTTTACTAGCGTGTGAGATGAGTGCAATTGCCTTTCTTTGGGATTGGAATGAAAACTGATTTTTTCCAGTCCTGTGCCACTGCTGAGTTTTCCAAATTTGCTGGCATATTGACTGCAGCACTTTCACAGCATCATCTTTCAGGATTTG
>NW_011486705.1:0-312 GCF_000754665.1 Bison bison bison | reverse complement strand
ATCCTAAAAGACGATACTGTGAAAGTGCTGCACTCAATATGCCAGCAAATTTGGAAAACACAGCAGTAGCCACAGGACTGGAAAAGGTCAGTTTTCATTCCAATGGTAAAGAATGTTCAAACTACCACACAATGTACACATTTCACATGTTAGCAAAGTAACATTCAAAATCCTTCAAACTAGGCTTCAATAGGATGTGAACCAAGAACTTCCAGATTTGGAAGCTGGATTTAGAAAAAGAGGAACAAGAGATCAAACTGCCAACATCTGCAAGAGAATTTCAGAAAAATATCACCTTCTGCTTCATTGATT
>NW_011486704.1:8319-8679 GCF_000754665.1 Bison bison bison | reverse complement strand
ATGGCTGCACTCACCATCTGCAGTGATTTTGGAGCCCAAGAAAATAAAGTCTGTCAGTGTTTCCATTGTTTCCCCATCTATTTGCCATGCAGTGATGGGACCGGATGCCGTGATCTTGGTTTTTTGAATGTTGAGTTTTAAGCCAGCTTTTTCACTCTCCTCTTTCACTATTATCAAGAGGCTCCTCAGTTCCTCTTTTCTTTCTGCCATGAAGGTGGTGTCATCTACATATCTGAGGTTATTGATATTTTTCCTGGAAATCTTGATTCCAGCTTGTGCTTCCTCCAGCTCAGCATTTCGTATGATGTGCTCTGCATATAAGTTAAATAAGCAGGGTAACAATATACAGCCTTGATGTAC
>NW_011486704.1:4448-4950 GCF_000754665.1 Bison bison bison | reverse complement strand
AACGGATTTCCTTTAGGATTGGCTGGTTTGATCTCCTTGCAGTCCAATGGACTCTCAAGAGTCTTCTCCAACACCATAGTCCAAAAGCATCAATTCTTCACTGCTCAGCTTTCTGGTCCAGCTCTCATATCCATACATAACTACTGGAAAAACCATAGCTTTGACTAAAAGGACCTTTGTTGGCAAAGTCACGTCTCTGCTTTTTAATATGCCATCTAGGTTGGTCATAACTTCTCTTCCAAGGAACAAGCGTTTCTTAATTTCATGGTTGCAGTCACTACCTGCAGTGATTTTAGAGCCCAAGAAAATAAAGTCTGTCGATGTTTCATTGTTTCCCCATCTATTTGCCATGCAGTGATGGGACTGGATGCCATGATCTTGGTTTTCTGAATGTTGAGTTTTAAGCCAGCTTTTTCACGCTCCTCTTTCACTATTATCAAGAGGCTCTTTAGTTCCTCTTCTCTTTCTGCCATAAGGGTGGTGTCATCTGCATATCTGAGGT
>NW_011486704.1:0-539 GCF_000754665.1 Bison bison bison | reverse complement strand
CCTTTTTTCCAAGTAAAGTCACATTCATAAGATTAGTACTTGGCTATATATTTTGAGAGCCACCATTAAGCATACTACATTTTATATCTCATACACAAACGTTTGCTTCATGAAACTGGTATTCCAGTGGTATGGCTTCAGCCATGGCCAGTGATGCTACTTCTTACTGGCAGACATGTGGTTTGTTTTTATTTTGCACAGTTACACATGGGACTTAAGTGAGCATTCTTGTCTGTTTCCTTTGTTCTCAAGTATAATGAAACTACAAGGCCAAAGGGTATATGTATTTTATACTTTAATAGATGCTGACAAATTGTTTCCAAAATGATTGTGCCATCACGTACTCCCACTGATACTGTTATGAGTACCTTTTTCCCCAGACCTTCATCATCACCAAATTTTACCAATTAAAAACATTTTACCAGCATGATGGACGAAAGAGATCCTATTTTTTTTTTTTTTTGGCCATTTGCATTTTCCTCTTTGAATTGTCTGTTCATATCCTTCCCCCATTTTTCTGCCAAGTTGCTTGTCTTTTT
>NW_011486703.1:4903-5699 GCF_000754665.1 Bison bison bison | reverse complement strand
CCCCTACTCCCGCCACTGCACGCCAGGTGCTGACACGATTCGCTCACTCCATTGAGGAAATTTGTGAACTGGCAACTAGGATCGAATCACCAACAACCAGATTTACAACAATCCACTGTCACTCTCCAAGAACAGTCTTCTATGCCAACCAAACAGGAGAATTCAGTGGGGAGCTGGCAGAATCCACGGCCCATGCATCTTTCAAGTCCAGTGGTGGACTTTTCTGTAATTCCCACAAAGTATGGTGCTGCTTTGGAATAACCACTTTCCTAGGGACCTGGAGCCGCAGCAGCACCCACTGGCCCCTTTCTATCTGCAGACTTCATAGGTCAGGAAGCCAGGTGGGCATTCACAGGACACAAGTTCCATCAGGGCACAGAATTTTGGCCATTGTGTTCAAGGTTATAACCCTAGCACCTAGGAGTCAATCACTATTGCTGAAGTGGACCAATGGGTGACTATCTAAAATCTAGAAAATATTGACTCCAACTATCCAACCATAAAGTGGGGAATCAACCACTAGACGGTAGTCCCACTGAACCTATAACACAAGCACATGAGTTCTAAAGAAACATTTCTTGGATTAGAAACTCTGAAAGGTGAAAAAAAATCACAGAATGTAGATTAATTTTTAAAAATAAACACATCTACTAAAATAGGAAATCATGAACATAAATTATTACAAAGGATAAAGATGAAAATGTCTTTAATCAATAATGAAAAATGCTAAACACCCTTCAGAAGATGCATTCCATTTAGCTAGACCACAGAGGATTTTAAAGGTTGTCTTTGAATT